>NW_026607760.1:0-118522 GCF_029499605.1 Hyla sarda | reverse complement strand
GAGCAAGCGAGCGAGCCAGATATGCAAGCGAGCGAGCCAGATAAGAGAGCGAACCAGACAAGAGAGCAAGCGAGCGAGCCAGATTTGAGAGAGAGCGAGCCAGACATGAGAGCAAGCGAGCGAGCCAGACATGAGAGCAAGCGAGCGAGCCAGATATGAGAGCGAGCGAGCCAGACATGAGCGCAAGCGAGTGAGCCTGATATGAGAGCGAGCGAGCCAGATATGCGAGCGAGCCAGATAAGAGAGCTAGCCAGACAAGAGAGCAAGCGAGCGAGCCAGATATGCGAGAAAGCGAGCCAGATATGAGAGCAAGCGAGCGAGCAAGATATGAGAGCGAGCGAGCCAGATATGCGAGCGAGCCAGAAATGCGAGCGAGCAAGCCAGATAAGAGAGCGAGCCAGATAAGAGAGCGAGCCAGACAAGAGAGCAAGCAAGCTAGCCGGATATGAGATCAAGCGAGCGAGCCAGATATGAGAGCGAACGAGCCAGATATGAGAGCAAGCGAGCCAGACATAAGAGCAAGCGAGCAAGCCAGACATGAGACCAAGTTAGCGAGCAAGATATGAGAGCGAGCGAGCCAGACATGAGAGCAAGCGAGCAAGCCAGATATGCGAGCGAGCCAGAAATGCGAGCGAGCGAGCCAGATAAGAGAGCGAGCCAGACAAGAGAGCAAGCAAGCTAGCCGGATATGAGAGCAAGCGAGCGAGCCATATAAGAGAGCGAGCCAGACAAGAGAGCAAGTGAGCGAACCAGATATGCGAGCGAGCCAGATAAGAGAGCGAGCCAGACATGAGAGCAAGCGAGCGAACCAGATATGAGAGCAAGCGAGCAAGCCAGATATGATAGCGAGACAGATAAGAGAGCTAGCTAGACAAGAGAGCAAGCGAGCGAGCCAGATATGCGAGCGAGCCAGATAAGAGAGCGAGCCAGATAAGAGAGCGAGCCAGACATGAGAGCAAGCGGGCGAGCCAGATATGAGAGCAAGTGAGCAAGCCATATATGAGAGCGAGACAGATAAGCGGGCGAACCAGACAAGAGAGCAATCGAGCGAGCCAGATATGAGAGCGAGCGAGCCAGACATGAGAGCAAGCTAGCGAGCAAGATATGAGAGCGAGCGACCCAGATATGCGAGCGAGCTAGCCAGATAAGAGAGCGAGCCAGATATGAGAGCGAGCGAGCCAGATAAGAGAGCGAGCCAGACATGAGAGCAAGCGAGCGAGCCAGATATGAGAGCAAGTGAGCAAGTCAGATATGAGAGCGAGACAGATAAGAGGGCGAACCAGACAAGAGAGCAATCGAGCGAGCCAGATATGAGAGCGAGTGAGCCAGACATAAGATCAAGCGAGCGAGCAAGATATGAGATCGAGCGAGCCAGATATGCGAGCGAGCCGGATAAGAGAGCGAGCCAGACAAGAGAGCAAGTGAGTGAGCCAAATATGAGAGCAAGTGAGCGAGCCAGATATGCGAGCGAGCGAGCCAGATAAGAGAGCGAGCCAGACAAGAGAGCATGCGAGCGAGCCAGATATGCGAGCGAGCGAGCCAGATAAGAGAGTGAGCCAGACAAGAGAGCAAGCGAGCGAGCCAGATATGCGAGCGAACGAGCCAGATATGCGAGCGAACGAGCCAGATATGAGAGCAAGCGAGCAAGCCAGATATGAGAGCGAGCCAGACATGAGAGCAAGCGAGCGGGCCAGATATGAGAGCGAGCGAGCCAGACATGAGAGCAAGCGAGCAAGCAAGATATGAGAGCGAGCGAGCCAGACATGAGAGCAAGCGACCGAGCCAGATATGAGAGCGAGCCAGACATGAGAGCAAGCGAGCGAGCAAGATATGAGAGTGAGCCAGATAAGAGAGCAAACCAGACAAGAGAGCAAGCGAGCGAGCCAGATATGAGAGCGAGCGAGCCAGACTTGAGAGCAAGCGAGCGAGCCAGATATGAGAGCGAGCGAGCCAGACATGAGAGGAAGCGAGCGAGCCATATACGAGAGCGAGCCAGACATGAGAGCAAGCGAGCGAGCCAGATATGAGAGCGAGCGAGAAAGACATGAGAGCAAGCGAGCGAGCCAGATATGAGAGCTAGTGAGCCAGACATGAGAGCAAGCGAGCGAGCCAGATATGAGAGCAAGCGAGCCAGACATGAGAGCAAGCGATCGAGCCTGATATGAGAGCGAGCGAGCCAGACATGAGAGCAAGCGAGCGAGCCAGATATGAGAGCGAGCCAGACATGAGAGCAAGCGAGCGAGCCAGATATGAGAGCGAGCGAGCCAGACATGAGAGCAAGCGAGCAAACGAGATATGAGAGCGAGCGAGCCAGACATGAGAGCAAGCAAGCGAGCAAGATATGAGAACGAGCGAGCCAGACATGAGAGCAAGCGAGCGAGCCAGATATGAGATCGAGTGAGCCAGACATAAGAGCAAGCGAGCGAGCAAGATATGAGATCGAGCGAGCCAGATATGCGAGCGAGCCGGATAAGAGAGCGAGCCAGACAAGAGAGCAAGTGAGTGAGCCAGATATGAGAGCAAGTGAGCGAGCCAGATATGCGAGCGAGCGAGCCAGATAAGAGAGCGAGCCAGACAAGAGAGCATGCGAGCGAGCCAGATATGCGAGCGATCGAGCCAGATAAGAGAGTGAGCCAGACAAGAGAGCAAGCGAGCGAGCCAGATATGGAAGCGAACGAGCCAGATATGAGAGCAAGCGAGCCAGACATAAGAGCAAGCGAGCAAGCCAGATATGAGAGCGAGCCAGACATGAGAGCAAGCGAGCGAGCCAGACATGAGAGCAAGCGAGCGAGCAAGATATGAGAGCGAGCGAGCCAGACATGAGAGCAAGCGAGCGAGCCAGATATGAGAGCGAGCCAGACATGAGAGCAAGCGAGCGAGCAAGATATGAGAGTGAGCCAGATAAGAGAGCGAACCAGACAAGAGAGCAAGCGAGCGAGCCAGATATGAGAGCGAGCGAGCCAGACTTGAGAGCAAGCAAGCGAGCCAGATATGAGAGCGAGCGAGCCAGACATGAGAGCAAGCGAGCGAGCCATATATGAGAGCGAGCGAGCCAGACATGAGAGCAAGCGAGCGAGCCAGATATGAGAGCGAGCGAGCAAGACATGAGAGCAAGCGACCGAGCCAGATATGAGAGCTAGTGAGCCAGACATGAGAGCAAGCAAGCTAGCCAGATATGAGAGCGAGCGAGCCAGACATGAGAGCAAGCGAGCGAGCCAGATATGAGAGCGAGCCAGACATGAGAGCAAGCGAACGAGCCAGATATGATAGCGAGCGAGCCAGACATGAGAGCAAGCGAGCAAACCAGATATGAGAGCGAGCGAGCCAGACATGAGAGCAAGCAAGCGAGCAAGATATGAGAGCGAGCGAGCCAGACATGAGAGCAAGCGAGCGAGCCAGATATGAGAGCGAGTGAGCCAGACATAAGAGCAAGCGAGCGAGCAAGATATGAGATCGAGCGAGCCAGATATGCGAGCGAGCCGGATAAGAGAGCGAGCCAGACAAGAGAGCAAGTGAGTGAGCCAGATATGAGAGCAAGTGAGCGAGCCAGATATGCGAGCGAGCGAGCCAGACATGAGAGCAAGCGAGCGAGCCAGATATGAGAGCGAGCCAGACATGAGAGCAAGCGAGCAAGCAAAATATGAGAGCGAGCCAGATAAGAGAGCGAACCAGACAAGAGAGCATGCGAGCGAGCCAGATATGAGAGCGAGCGAGCCAGACATGAGAGCAAGCGAGCGAGCCAGATATGAGAGCGAGCCATACATGAGAGCAAGCAAGCGAGCCAGATATGAGAGCGAGCGAGAAAGACATGAGAGCAAGCGAGCCTGCCAGATATGCGAGCGAGCGAGCCAGATAAGAGAGCGAGCCAGACAAGAGAGCAAGCGAGCGAGCAAGATATCAGAGCAAGCGAGCAAACCAGATATGAGAGCGAGTGAGCCAGACATAAGAGCAAGCGAGCGAGCAAGATATGAGATCGAGCGAGCCAGATATGCGAGCGAGCCGGATAAGAGAGCGAGCCAGACAAGAGAGCAAGTGAGTGAGCCAGATATGAGAGCAAGTGAGCGAGCCAGATATGCGAGCGAGCGAGCCAGATAAGAGAGCGAGCGAGCCAGATAAGAGAGCGAGCCAGACAAGAGAGCATGCGAGCGAGCCAGATATGCGAGCGATCGAGCCAGATAAGAGAGCAAGCGAGCGAGCCAGATATGGGAGCGAACGAGCCAGATATGAGAGCAAGCGAGCCAGACATAAGAGCAAGCGAGCAAGCCAGATATGAGAGCAAGCCAGACATGAGAGCAAGCGAGCGAGCCAAACATGAGAGCAAGCGAGCGAGCAAGATATGAGAGCGAGCGAGCCAGACATGAGAGCAAGCGAGCGAGCCAGATATGAGAGCGAGCCAGACATGAGAGCAAGCGAGCGAGCAAGATATGAGAGTGAGCCAGATAAGAGAGCGAACCAGACAAGAGAGCAAGCGAGCGAGCCAGATATGAGAGCGAGCGAGCCAGACTTGAGAGCAAGCGAGCGAGCCAGATATGAGAGCGAGCGAGCCAGACATGAGAGCAAGCGAGCGAGCCATATATGAGAGCGAGCGAGCCAGACATGAGAGCAAGCGAGCGAGCCAGATATGAGAGCGAGCGAGCAAGACATGAGAGCAAGCGACCGAGCCAGATATGAGAGCTAGTGAGCCAGACATGAGAGCAAGCAAGCTAGCCAGATATGAGAGCGAGCGAGCGAGACATGAGAGCAAGCGAGCGAGCCAGATATGAGAGCGAGCCAGACATGAGAGCAAGCGAACGAGCCAGATATGAGAGCGAGCGAGCCAGACATGAGAGCAAGCGAGCAAACCAGATATGAGAGCGAGCGAGCCAGACATGAGAGCAAGCAAGCGAGCAAGATATGAGAGCGAGCGAGCCAGACATGAGAGCAAGCGAGCGAGCCAGATATGAGAGCGAGTGAGCCAGACATAAGAGCAAGCGAGCGAGCAAGATATGAGATCGAGAGAGCCAGATATGCGAGCGAGCCGGATAAGAGAGCGAGCCAGACAAGAGAGCAAGTGAGTGAGCCAGATATGAGAGCAAGTGAGCGAGCCAGATATGCGAGCGAGCGAGCCAGATAAGAGAGCGAGCCAGACAAGTGAGCATGCGAGCGAGCCAGATATGCGAGCGAGCGAGCCAGATAAGAGAGAGAGCCAGACAAGAGAGCAAGCGAGCGAGCCAGATATGCGAGCGAACGAGCCAGATATGAGAGCAAGCGAGCCAGACATAAGAGCAAGTGAGCAAGCCAGATATGAGAGCGAGCCATACATGAGAGCAAGCGAGCGAGCCAGATATGAGAGCGAGCGAGCCAGACATGAGAGCAAGCGAGCGAGCAAGATATGAGAGCGAGCGAGCCAGACATGAGAGTAAGCGAGCGAGCCAGATATGAGAGCGAGCCAGACATGAGAGCAAGCGAGCGAGCAAGATATGAGAGTGAGCCAGATAAGAGAGAGCGAACCAGACAAGAGAGCAAGCGAGCGAGCCAGATATGAGAGCGAGCGAGCCAGACTTGAGAGCAAGCGAGCGAGCCAGATATGAGAGCGAGCGTGCCAGACATGAGAGCAAGCGAGCGAGCCATATATGAGAGCGAGGGAGCCAGACATGAGAGCAAGCGAGCGAGCCAGATATGAGAGCAAGCGAGCGAGTCATATAAGAGAGCGAGCCAGACAAGAGAGCAAGTGAGCGAACCAGATATGAGAGCGAGCGAGCCAGACATGAGAGCAAGCGAGCAAGCCAGATATGAGAGCCAGCGAGCCAGACATGAGCGCAAGCGAGTGAGCCAGATATGAGAGCGAGCGAGCCAGATATGCGAGCGAGCCAGAAATGCGAGCAAGCAAGCCAGATAAGAGAGCGAGCCAGATAAGAGAGCGAGCCAGACAAGAGAGCAAGCAAGCTAGCCTGATATGAGAGCAAGCGAGCGAGCCAGATATGAGAGCGAACAAGCCAGATATGAGAGCAAGCGAGCCAGACATAAGAGCAAGCGAGCAAGCCAGACATGAGAGCGAGCCAGACATGAGAGCAAGCGAGCGAGCCAGATATGAGAGCAAGTGAGCAAGCCAGATATGAGAGCGAGACAGATAAGAGGGCGAACCAGACAAGAGAGCAATCGAGCGAGCCAGATATGAGAGCGAGCGAGCCAGACATGAGAGCAAGCTAGCGAGCAAGATATGAGAGCGAGCGACCCAGATATGCGAGCGAGCGAGCCAGATAAGAGAGCGAGCCAGATATGAGAGCGAGCGAGCCAGATAAGAGAGCGAGCCAGACATGAGAGCAAGCGAGCGAGCCAGATATGAGAGCAAGTGAGCAAGCCAGATATGAGAGCGAGACAGAAAAGAGGGCGAACCAGAAAAGAGAGCAATCGAGCGAGCCAGATATGAGAGCGAGTGAGCCAGACATAAGAGCAAGCGAGCGAGCAAGATATGAGATCGAGCGAGCCAGATATGCGAGCGAGCCGGATAAGAGAGCGAGCCAGACAAGAGAGCAAGTGAGTGAGCCAGATATGAGAGCAAGTGAGCGAGCCAGATATGCGAGCGAGCGAGCCAGATAAGAGAGCGAGCCAGACAAGAGAGCATGCGAGCGAGCCAGATATGCGAGCGAGCAAGCCAGATAAGAGAGTGAGCCAGACATGAGAGCAAGCGAGCGAGCCAGATATGCGAGCGAACGAGCCAGATATGAGAGCAAGCGAGCCAGACATAAGAGCAAGCGAGCAAGCCAGATATGAGAGCGAGCCAGACATGAGAGCAAGCGAGCGAGCCAGACATGAGAGCAAGCGAGCGAGCAAGATATGAGTGCGAGCGAGCCAGACATGAAAGCAAGCGAGCGAGCAAGATATGAGAGCGAGCGAGCCAGACATGAGATCAAGTGAGCGAGCCAGATATGAGAGTGAGCGAGCCAGACATGAGAGCAAGCGAGCAATCAAGACATGAGAGTAAGAGAGCGAGCCAGATATGAGAGCGAGCGAGCCAGACATGAGAGCAAGCGAGCGAGCCAGATATGAGAGCGAGCGAGCCAGACATGAGAGCAAGGGAGCGAGCAAGATATGAGAGCGAGCGAGCCAGACATGAGAGCAAGCGAGCGAGCCAGATATGAGAGCGAGTGAGCCAGACATGAGAGCAAGCGAGCGAGCAAAATATGAGATCGAGCGAGCCAGATATGCGGGCAAGTCAGATAAGAGAGCGAGCCAGACAAGAGAGCAAGCAAGCGAGCCAGATATGAGAGCAAGCGAGCGAGCCAGATATGCAAGCGAGCGAGCCAGATAAGAGAGCGAGCCAGACAAGAGAGCAAGCAAGCGAGCCAGATATGAGAGCAAGCGAGCGAGCCAGATATGCAAGCGAGCGAGCCAGATAAGAGAGCGAACCAGACAAGAGAGCAAGCGAGCGAGCCAGATTTGAGAGAGAGAGCCAGACATGAGAGCAAGCGAGTGAGCCAGACATGAGAGCAAGCGAGCGAGCCAGATATGAGAGCGAGCGAGCCAGACATGAGCGCAAGCGAGTGAGCCAGATATGAGAGCGAGCGAGCCAGATATGCGAGCGAGCGAGCCAGATAAGAGAGCTAGCCAGACAAGAGAGCAAGCGAGCGAGCCAGACATGCGAGCAAGCGAGCCAGATATGAGAGCAAGCAAGCGAGCAAGATATGAGAGCGAGCGAGCCAGACATGAGAGCAAGCGAGCGAGCCAGATATGAGAGCAAGCCAGACATGAGAGCAAGCGAGCGAGCAAGATATGAGAGTGAGCCAGATAAGAGAGAGCGAACCAGACATGAGAGCAAGCGAGCGAGCCAGATATGAGAGCGAGCGAGCCAGACTTGAGAGAAAGCGAGCGAGCCAGATATGAGAGCGAGCATGCCAGACATGAGAGCAAGCAAGCGAGCCATATATGAGAGCGAGCGAGCCAGACATGAGAGCAAGCGAGCGAGCCAGATATGAGAGCAAGCGAGCGAGCCATATAAGAGAGCGAGCCAGACAAGAGAGCAAGTGAGCGAACCAGATATGAGAGCGAGCGAGCCAGACATGAGAGCAAGCGAGCAAGCCAGATATGAGAGCCAGCGAGCCAGACATGAGCGCAAGCGAGCGAGCCAGATATGAGAGCGAGCGAGCCAGATATGCGAGCGAGCGAGCCAGATAAGAGAGCTAGCCAGACAAGAGAGCAAGCGAGCGAGCCAGATATGCGAGCGAGCCAGATAAGAGAGTGAGCCAGACATGAGAGCAAGCGAGCGGGCCAGATATGAGAGCAAGCGAGCAAGCAAGATATAAGAGCAAGACAGATAAGAGGGTGAACCAGACAAGAGAGCAATCGAGCGAGCCAGATATGAGAGCGAGCAAGCCAGACATGAGAGCAAGCTAGCGAGCAAGATATGAGAGCAAGCGAGCCAGATATGAGAGCGAGCAAGCCAGACATGAGAGCAAGCTAGCGAGCAAGAAATGAGAGCGAGCGAGCCAGTCATGAAAGCAAGCTAGCGAGCAAGATATGAGAGCGAGCGAGCCAGACATGAGAGCAAGCGAGCAAGCCAGATATGAGAGCGAGCGAGCCAGACATGAGAGCAAGCGAGCGAGCCAGATATGAGAGCGAGCGAGCCAGACATGAGAGCAAGCGAGCGAGCCAGATATGCGAGCGAGAGAGCCAGATAAGAGAGCGAGCCAGACAAGAGAGCAAGCGAGCGAGCCAGATATAAGAGCAAGCGAGCGAGCCAGATATGAGAGCAAGCAAGCGAGCCAGATATGAGAGCAAGCGAGCGAGCCAGATATGAGAGCGAGCGAGCCAGATATGCGAGACAAAAATGCGAGCGAGCCAGATAAGAGAGCGAGCCAGCTAAGAGAGCGAGCCAGACAAGAGAGCAAGCAAGCTAGCCGGATATGAGAGCAAGCGAGCGAGCCAGATATGAGAGCGAGCAAGCCAGATATGCGAGCGAGCCAGATAAGAGAGAGTGCCAGACAAGAGAGCAAGCGAGCGAGCCAGATATGAGAGCAAGCGAGCGAGCCATATAAGAGAGCGAGCCAGACAAGATAGCAAGTGAGCGAACCAGATATGAGAGCGAGCGAGCCAGACATGAGAGCAAGCGAGCAAGCCAGATATGATAGCGAGCGAGACAGACATGAGCGCAAGCGAGTGAGCCAGATTTGAGAGAAGCGAACCAGATATGCGAGCGAGCGAGCCAGATAAGAGAGCTAGCCAGACAAGAGAGCAAGCGAGCGAGCCAGATATGCGAGCAAGCGAGCGAGCCAGATATGAGAGCAAGCGAGCGAGCCAGATATGAGAGCAAGCGAGCGAGCAAGATGAGAGCGAGCGAGCCAGATATGCGAGCGAGCCAGAAATGCGAGCGAGCAAGCCAGATAAGAGAGCGAGCCAGATAAGAGAGCGAGCCAGACAAGAGAGCAAGCAAGCTAGCCGGATATGAGAGCAAGCGAGCCAGATATGAGTGTGAGCAAGCCAGATATGCGAGCGAGCCAGACATGAGAGCAAGCGAGCAAGCCAGATATGAGAGCCAGCGAGCCAGACATGAGCGCAAGCGAGCGAGCCAGATATGAGAGCGAGCGAGCCAGATATGCGAGCGAGCGAGCCAGATAAGAGAGCTAGCCAGACAAGAGAGCAAGCGAGCGAGCCAGATATGCGAGCGAGCCAGATAAGAGAGCGAGCCAGACATGAGAGCAAGCGAGCGGGCCAGATATGAGAGCAAGCGAGCAAGCAAGATATAAGAGCAAGACAGATAAGCAGGTGAACCAGACAAGAGAGCAATCGAGCGAGCCAGATATGAGAGCGAGCAAGCCAGACATGAGAGCAAGCTAGCGAGCAAGATATGAGAGCGAGCGAGCCAGACATGAGAGCAAGCGAGCGAGCCAGATATGAGAGCGAGTGAGCCAGACATGAGAGCAAGCGAGCGAGCAAAATATGAGATCGAGCGAGCCAGATATGCGGGCAAGTCAGATAAGAGAGCGAGCCAGAAAAGAGAGCAAGTGAGCGAGCCAGATATGAGAGCAAGCGAGCGAGCCAGATATGAGAGCGAGCGAGATAAGAGAGCGAGCCAGACAAGAGAGCAAGCAAGCGAGCCAGATATGAGAGCAAGCGAGCGAGCCAGATATGCAAGCGAGCGAGCCAGATAAGAGAGCGAACCAGACAAGAGAGCAAGCGAGCGAGCCAGATTTGAGAGAGAGCGAGCCAGACATGAGAGCAAGCGAGCGAGCCAGACATGAGAGCAAGCGAGCGAGCCAGATATGAGAGCGAGCGAGCCAGACATGAGCGCAAGCGAGTGAGCCAGATATGAGAGCGAGCGAGCCAGATATGCGAGCGAGCGAGCCAGATAAGAGAGCTAGCCAGACAAGAGAGCAAGCGAGCGAACCAGATATGCGAGCAAGCGAGCCAGATATGAGAGCAAGCGAGCGAGCAAGATATGATAGTGAGCGAGCCAGATATGCGAGCGAGCCAGAAATGCGAGCGAGCAAGCCAGATAAGAGAGCGAGCCAGATAAGAGAGCGAGCCAGACAAGAGAGCAAGCAAGCTAGCCGGATATGAGAGCAAGCGAGCGAGCCAGATATGAGAGCGAACGAGCCAGATATGAGAGCAAGCGAGACAGACATAAGAGCAAGCGAGCAAGCCAGACATGAGACCAAGTTAGCGAGCAAGATATGAGAGCGAGCGAGCCAGACATGAGAGCAAGCGAGCAAGCCAGATATGCGAGCGAGCCAGAAATGCGAGCGAGCGAGCCAGATAAGAGAGCGAGTCAGATAAGAGAGCGAGCCAGACAAGAGAGCAAGCAAGCTAGCCGGATATAAGAGCAAGCGAGCGAGCCATATAAGAGAGCGAGCCAGACAAGAGAGCAAGTGAGCGAACCAGATATGCGAGCGAGCCAGATAAGAGAGCGAGCCTGACATGAGAGCAAGCGAGCGAACCAGATATGAGAAAAAGCGAGCAAGCCAGATATGATAGCGAGACAGATAAGAGAGCGAGCCAGATAAGAGAGCGAGCCAGACATGAGAGCAAGCGGGCGAGCCAGATATGAGAGCAAGTGAGCAAGCCATATATGAGAGCAAGACAGATAAGCGGGCGAACCAGACAAGAGAGCAATCGAGCGAGCCAGATATGAGAGCGAGCGAGCCAGACATGAGAGCAAGCTAGCGAGCAAGATATGAGAGCGAGCGACCCAGATATGCGAGCGAGCGAGCCAGATAAGAGAGCGAGCCAGATATGAGAGCGAGCGAGCCAGATAAGAGAGCGAGCCAGACATGAGAGCAAGCGAGCAAGCCAGATATGAGAGCAAGTGAGCAAGCCAGATATGAGAGCGAGACAGATAAGAGGGCGAACCAGACAATAGAGCAATCGAGCGAGCCAGATATGAGAGCGAGTGAGCCAGACATAAGAGCAAGCGAGCGAGCAAGATATGAGATCGAGCGAGCCAGATATGCGAGCGAGCCGGATAAGAGAGCGAGCCAGACAAGAGAGCAAGTGAGTGAGCCAGATATGAGAGCAAGTGAGCGAGAACAGATATGCGAGCGAGCGAGCCAGATAAGAGAGCGAGCCAGACAAGAGAGCATGCGAGCGAGCCAGATATGCGAGCGAGCGAGCCAGATAAGAGAGTGAGCCAGACAAGAGAGCAAGCGAGCGAGCCAGATATGCGAGCGAACGAGCCAGATATGAGAGCAAGCGAGCCAGACATAAGAGCAAGCGAGCAAGCCAGATATGAGAGCGAGCCAGACATGAGAGCAAGCGAGCGAGCCAGATATGAGAGCGAGCGAGCCAGACATGAGAGCAAGCGAGCGAGCAAGATATGAGAGCGAGCGAGCCAGACATGAGAGCAAGCGAGCGAGCCAGATATGAGAGCGAGCCAGACATGAGAGCAAGCGAACGAGCAAGATATGAGAGTGAGCCAGATAAGAGAGAAAACCAGACAAGAGAGCAAGCGAGCGAGCCAGATATGAGAGCGAGCGAGCCAGACTTGAGAGCAAGCGAGCGAGCCAGATATGAGAGCGAGCGAGCCAGACATGAGAGCAAGCGAGCGAGCCATATATGAGAGCGAGCCAGACATGAGAGCAAGCGAGCGAGCCAGATATGAGAGCGAGCGAGAAAGACATGAGAGCAAGCGAGCGAGCCAGATATGAGAGCTAGTGAGCCAGACATGAGAGCAAGTGAGCGAGCCAGATATGAGAGCGAGCGAGCCAGACATGAGAGCAAGCGAGCGAGCCAGATATGAGAGCGAGCGAGCCAGACATGAGAGCAAGCGAGCGAGCCAGATATGAGAGCGAGCCAGACATGAGAGCAAGCGAGCGAGCCAGATATGAGAGCGAGCGAGCCAGACATGAGAGCAAGCGAGCAAACCAGATATGAGAGCGAGCGAGCCAGACATGAGAGCAAGCAAGCGAGCAAGATATGAGAACGAGCGAGCCAGACATGAGAGCAAACGAGCGAGCCAGATATGAGAGCGAGCGAGCCAGACATGAGAGCAAGCGAGCAAACCAGATATGAGAGCGAGCGAGCCAGACATGAGAGCAAGCAAGCGAGCAAGATATGAGAACGAGCGAGCCAGACATGAGAGCAAGCGAGAGAGCCAGATATGAGAGCGAGTGAGCCAGACATAAGAGCAAGCGAGCGAGCAAGATATGAGATCGAGCGAGCCAGATATGCGAGCGAGCCGGATAAGAGAGCGAGCCAGACAAGAGAGCAAGTGAGTGAGCCAGATATGAGAGCAAGTGAGCGAGCCAGATATGCGAGCGAGCGAGCCAGATAAGAGAGCGAGCCAGACAAGAGAGCATGCGAGCGAGCCAGATATGCGAGCGATCGAGCCAGATAAGAGAGTGAGCCAGACAAGAGAGCAAGCGAGCGAGCCAGTTATGGGAGCGAACAAGCCAGATATGAGAGCAAGCGAGCCAGACATAAGAGCAAGCGAGCAAGCCAGATATGAGAGCGAGCCAGACATGAGAGCAAGCGAGCGAGCCAGACATGAGAGCAAGCGAGCGAGAAAGATATGAGAGCGAGCGAGCCAGACATGAGAGCAAGCGAGCGAGCCAGATATGAGAGCGAGCCAGACATGAGAGCAAGCGAGCGAGCAAGATATGAGAGTGAGCCAGATAAGAGAGCGAACCAGACAAGAGAGCAAGCGAGCGAGCCAGATATGAGAGCGAGCGAGCCAGACTTGAGAGCAAGCGAGCGAGCCAGATATGAGAGCGAGCGAGCCAGACATGAGAGCAAGCGAGCGAGCCATATATGAGAGCGAGCGAGCCAGACATGAGAGCAAGCGAGCGAGCCAGATATGAGAGCGAGCGAGCAAGACATGAGAGCAAGCGACCGAGCCAGATATGAGAGCTAGTGAGCCAGACATGAGAGCAAGCAAGCTAGCCAGATATTAGAGCGAGCGAGCCAGACATGAGAGCAAGCGAGCGAGCCAGATATGAGAGCGAGCCAGACATGAGAGCAAGCGAACGAGCCAGATATGAGAGCGAGCGAGCCAGACATGAGAGCAAGCGAGCAAACCAGATATGAGAGCGAGCGAGCCAGACATGAGAGCAAGCAAGCGAGCAAGATATGAGAGCGAGCGAGCCAGACATGAGAGCAAGCGAGCGAGCCAGATATGAGAGCGAGTGAGCCAGACATAAGAGCAAGCGAGCGAGCAAGATATGAGATCGAGCGAGCCAGATATGCGAGCGAGCCGGATAAGAGAGCGAGCCAGACAAGAGAGCAAGTGAGTGAGCCAGATATGAGAGCAAGTGAGCGAGCCAGATATGCGAGCGAGCGAGCCAGACATGAGAGCGAGCCAGACATGAGAGCAAGCGAGCAAGCAAGATATGAGAGGGAGCCAGATAAGAGAGCGAACCAGACAAGAGAGCATGCGAGCGAGCCAGATATGAGAGCGAGCGAGCCAGACATTAGAGCAAGCGAGCGAGCCAGATATGAGAGCGAGCCATACATGAGAGCGAGCGAGCGAGCCAGATATGAGAGCGAGCGAGAAAGACATGATAGCAAGCGAGCCTGCCAGATATGTGAGCGAGCGAGCCAGATAAGAGAGCGAGCCAGACATGAGAGCAAGCGAGCGAGCAAGATATCAGAGCAAGCGAGCGAGCCAGATATGCGAGCGAGCGAGCCAGATAAGAGAGCTAGCCAGACAAGAGAGCAAGCGAGCGAGCCAGATATGCAAGCAAGCGAGCCAGAGATGAGAGCAAGCGAGCGAGCAAGATATGAGAGCGAGCGAGCCAGACATGAGAGCAAGCGAGCGAGCCAGATATGAGAGCGAGTGAGCCAGACATGAGAGCAAGCGAGCGAGCAAAATATGAGATCGAGCGAGCCAGATATGCGGGCAAGTCAGATAAGAGAGAGAGCCAGAAAAGAGAGCAAGTGAGCGAGCCAGATATGAGAGCAAGCGAGCGAGCCAGATATGAGAGCGAGCGAGATAAGAGAGCGAGCCAGACAAGAGAGCAAGCAAGCGAGCCAGATATGAGAGCAAGCGAGCGAGCCAGATATGCAAGCGAGCGAGCCAGATAAGAGAGCGAACCAGACAAGAGAGCAAGCGAGCGAGCCAGATTTGAGAGAGAGCGAGCCAGACATGAGAGCAAGCGTGCGAGCCAGACATGAGAGCAAGCGAGTGAGCCAGATATGAGAGCGAGCGAGCCAGACATGAGCGCAAGCGAGTGAGCCAGATATGAGAGCGAGCGAGCCAGATATGCGAGCGAGCGAGCCAGATAAGAGAGCTAGCCAGACAAGAGAGCAAGCGAGCGAGCCAGATATGCAAGCAAGCGAGCCAGAGATGAGAGCAAGCGAGCGAGCAAGATATGAGAGCGAGCGAGCCAGACATGAGAGCAAGCGAGCGAGCCAGATATGAGAGTGAGCCAGACATGAGAGCAAGCGAGCGAGCAAGATATGAGAGTGAGCCAGATAAGAGAAAGCGAACCAGACAAGAGAGCAAGCGAGCGAGCCAGATATGAGAGCGAGCGAGCCAGACTTGAGAGCAAGCGAGCGAGCCAGATATGAGAGCGAGCGTGCCAGACATGAGAGCAAGCGAGCGAGCCATATATGAGAGCGAGCGAGCCAGACATGAAAGCAAGCGAGTGAGCCAGATATGAGAGCAAGCGAGCGAGCCATATAAGAGAGCGAGCCAGACAAGAGAGCAAGTGAGCGAACCAGATATGAGAGCGAGCGAGCCAGACATGAGAGCAAGTGAGCAAGCCAGATATGAGAGCCAGCGAGCCAGACATGAGCGCAAGCGAGCGAGCCAGATATGAGAGCGAGCGAGCCAGATATGCGAGCGAGCGAGCCAGATAAGAGAGCTAGCCAGACAAGAGAGCAAGCGAGCGAGCCAGATATGCGAGCGAGCCAGATAAGAGAGCGAGCCAGACATGAGAGCAAGCGAGCGGGCCAGATATGAGAGCAAGCGAGCAAGCAAGATATAAGAGCAAGACAGATAAGAGGGTGAACCAGACAAGAGAGCAATCGAGCGAGCCAGATATGAGAGCGAGCAAGCCAGACATGAGAGCAAGCTAGTGAGCAAGATATGAGAGCGAGCGAGCCAGTCATGAAAGCAAGCTAGCGAGCAAGATATGAGAGCGAGCGAGCCAGACATGAGAGCAAGCGAGCGAGCCAGATATGAGAGCGAGCAAGCCAGACATGAGAGCAAGCGAGCGAGCCAGATATGAGAGCGAGCGAGCCAGACATGAGAGCAAGCGAGCGAGCCAGATATGCGAGCGAGAGAGCCAGATAAGAGAGCGAGCCAGACAAGAGAGCAAGCGAGCGAGCCAGATATAAGAGCAAGCGAGCGAGCCAGATATGAGAGCAAGCAAGCGAGCCAGATATGAGAGCAAGAGAGCGAGCCAGATATGAGAGCGAGCGAGCCAGATATGCGAGACAGAAATGCGAGCGAGCCAGATAAGAGAGCGAGCCAGATAAGAGAGCGAGCCAGACAAGAGAGCAAGCAAGCTAGCCGGATATGAGAGCAAGCGAGCGAGCCAGATATGAGAGCGAGCAAGCCAGATATGCGAGCGAGCCAGATAAGAGAGAGTGCCAGACAAGAGAGCAAGCGAGCGAGCCAGATATGAGAGCAAGCGAGCGAGCCATATAAGAGAGCGAGCCAGACAAGATAGCAAGTGAGCGAACCAGATATGAGAGCGAGCGAGCCAGACATGAGAGCAAGCGAGCAAGCCAGATATGAGAGCGAGCGAGCCAGACATGAGAGCAAGCCAGATATGAGAGCGAGCGAGACAGACATGAGCGCAAGCGAGTGAGCCAGATATGAGAGAAGCGAGCCAGATATGCGAGCTAGCGAGCCAGCTAAGAGAGCTAGCCACACAAGAGAGCAAGCGAGCGAGCCAGATATGCGAGCAAGCGAGCGAGCCAGATATGAGAGCAAGCGAGCGAGCCAGATATGAGAGCAAGCGAGCGAGCAAGATATGAGAGCGAGCGAGCCAGATATGCGAGCGAGCCAGAAATGCGAGCGAGCAAGCCAGATAAGAGAGCGAGCCAGATAAGAGAGCGAGCCAGACAAGAGAGCAAGCAAGCTAGCCGGATATGAGAGCAAGCGAGCGAGCCAGATATGAGTGTGAGCAAGCCAGATATGCGAGCGAGCCAGATAAGAGAGAGAGCCAGACAAGAGAGCAAGCGAGCGAGCCAGATATGAGAGCAAGCGAGCAAGCCAGATATGAGAGCCAGCGAGCCAGACATGAGCGCAAGCGAGCGAGCCAGATATGAGAGCGAGCGAGCCAGATATGCGAGCGAGCGAGCCAGATAAGAGAGCTAGCCAGACAAGAGAGCAAGCAAGCGAGCCAGATATGCGAGCGAGCCAGATAAGAGAGCGAGCCAGACATGAGAGCAAGCGAGTGAGCCAGATATGAGAGCAAGCGAGCAAGCCAGATATGAGAGCGAGACAGATAAGAGGGCGAACCAGACAAGAGAGCAATCGAGCGAGCCAGATATGAGAGCGAGCAAGCCAGAAATGAGAGCAAGCTAGCGAGCAAGATATGAGAGCGAGCCAGATATGAGAGCGAGCAAGCCAGACATGAGAGAAAGCTAGCGAGCAAGATATGAGAGCGAGCGAGCCAGACATGAGAGCAAGCGAGCAAGCCAGATATGCGAGCGAGCCAGAAATGCGAGCGAGCGAGCCAGATAAGAGAGCGAGCCAGATAAGAGAGCGAGCCAGACAAGAGAGCAAGCAAGCTAGCCGGATATGAGAGCAAGCGAGCGAGCCATATAAGAGAGCGAGCCAGACAAGAGAGCAAGTGAGCGAACCAGATATGCGAGCGAGCCAGATAAGAGAGCGAGCCAGACATGAGCGCAAGCGAGCGAACCAGATATGAGAGCAAGCGAGCAAGCCAGATATGAGAGCGAGACAGATAAGAGAGCTAGCCAGACAAGAGAGCAAGCGAGCGAGCCAGATATGCGAGCGAGCCAGATAAGAGAGCGAGCCAGACATGAGAGCAAGCGAGCGAGCAAGATATGAGAGCAAGTGAGCAAGCCACATATGAGAGCGAGACAGATAAGCGGGCGAACCAGACAAGAGAGCAATCGAGCGAGCCAGATATGAGAGCGAGCGAGCCAGACATGAGAGCAAGCTAGCGAGCAAGATATGAGAGCGAGCGAGCCAGATATGAGAGCGAGCGAGCCAGATAAGAGAGCGAGCCAGACATGAGAGCAAGCGAGCGAGCCAGATATGAGAGCAAGTGAGCAAGCCAGATATGAGAGCGAGACAGATAAGAGGGCGAACCAGACAAGAGAGCAATCGAGCGAGCCAGATATGAGAGCGAGTGAGCCAGACATAAGAGCAAGCGAGCGAGCAAGATATGAGATCGAGCGAGCCAGATATGCGAGCGAGCCGGATAAGAGAGCGAGCCAGACAAGAGAGCAAGTGAGTGAGCCAGATATGAGAGCAAGTGAGCGAGCCAGATATGCGAGCGAGCAAGCCAGATAAGAGAGCGAGCCAGACAAAAGAGCATGCGAGCGAGCCAGATATGCGAGCGAGCCAGATAAGAGAGTGAGCCAGACAAGAGAGCAAGCGAGCGAGACAGATATGCGAGCGAACGAGCCAGATATGAGAGCAAGCGAGCCAGACATAAGAGCAAGCGAGCAAGCCAGATATGAGAGCGAGCCAGACATGAGAGCAAGCGAGCGAGCCAGACATGAGAGCAAGCGAGCGAGCAAGATATGAGAGCGAGCGAGCCAGACATGAGAGCAAGCGAGCGAGCCAGATATGAGAGCGAGCCAGACATGAGAGCAAGCGAGCGAGCAAGATATGAGAGTGAGCCAGATAAAAGAGCGAACCAGATAAGAGAGCAAGCGAGCGAGCCAGATATGAGAGCGAGCAAGCCAGACTTGAGAGCAAGCGAGCGAGCCAGATATGAGAGCGAGCGAGCCAGACATGAGAGCAAGCGAGCGAGCCATATATGAGAGCGAGCGAGCCAGACATGAGAGCAAGCGAGCGAGCCAGATATGAGAGCGAGCGAGCAAGACATGAGAGCAAGCGAGCGAGCCAGATATGAGAGCTAGTGAGCCAGACATGAGAGCAAGCGAGCAAGCCAGATATGAGAGCGAGCGAGCCAGACATGAGAGCAAGCGAGCGAGCCAGATATGAGAGCGAGCGAGCCAGACTTGAGAGCAAGCGAGCGAGCCAGATATGAGAGCGAGCGAGCCAGACATGAGAGCAAGCGAGCGAGCCATGTATGAGAGCGAGCGAGCCAGACATGAGAGCAAGCGAGCGAGCCAGATATGAGAGCGAGCGAGCAAGACATGAGAGCAAGCGACCGAGCCAGATATGAGAGCTAGTGAGCCAGACATGAGAGCAAGCAAGCTAGCCAGATATGAGAGCGAGCGAGCGAGACATGAGAGCAAGCGAGCGAGCCAGATATGAGAGCGAGCCAGACATGAGAGCAAGCGAACGAGCCAGATATGAGAGCGAGCGAGCCAGACATGAGAGCAAGCGAGCAAACCAGATATGAGAGCGAGCGAGCCAGACATGAGAGCAAGCAAGCGAGCAAGATATGAGAGCGAGCGAGCCAGACATGAGAGCAAGCGAGCGAGCCAGATATGAGAGCGAGTGAGCCAGACATAAGAGCAAGCGAGCGAGCAAGATATGAGATCGAGCGAGCCAGATATGCGAGCGAGCCGGATAAGAGAGCGAGCCAGACAAGAGAGCAAGTGAGTGAGCCAGATATGAGAGCAAGTGAGCGAGCCAGATATGCGAGCGAGCGAGCCAGATAAGAGAGCGAGCCAGACAAGTGAGCATGCGAGCGAGCCAGATATGCGAGCGAGCGAGCCAGATAAGAGAGTGAGCCAGACAAGAGAGCAAGCAAGCGAGCCAGATATGCGAGCGAACGAGCCAGATATGAGAGCAAGCGAGCCAGACATAAGAGCAAGCGAGCAAGCCAGATATGAGAGCGAGCCATACATGAGAGCAAGCGAGCGAGCCAGATATGAGAGCGAGCGAGCCAGACATGAGAGCAAGCGAGCGAGCAAGATATGAGAGCGAGCGAGCCAGACATGAGAGTAAGCGAGCGAGCCAGATATGAGAGCGAGCCAGACATGAGAGCAAGCGAGCGAGCAAGATATGAGAGTGAGCCAGATAAGAGAGAGCGAACCAGACAAGAGAGCAAGCGAGCGAGCCAGATATGAGAGCGAGCGAGCCAGACTTGAGAGCAAGCGAGCGAGCCAGATATGAGAGCGAGCGTGCCAGACATGAGAGCAAGCGAGCGAGCCATATATGAGAGCGAGGGAGCCAGACATGAGAGCAAGCGAGCGAGCCAGATATGAGAGCAAGCGAGCGAGTCATATAAGAGAGCGAGCCAGACAAGAGAGCAAGTGAGCGAACCAGATATGAGAGCGAGCGAGCCAGACATGAGAGCAAGCGAGCAAGCCAGATATGAGAGCCAGCGAGCCAGACATGAGCGCAAGCGAGTGAGCCAGATATGAGAGCGAGCGAGCCAGATATGCGAGCGAGCCAGAAATGCGAGCAAGCAAGCCAGATAAGAGAGCGAGCCAGATAAGAGACTGAGCCAGACAAGAGAGCAAGCAAGCTAGCCTGATATGAGAGCAAGCGAGCGAGCCAGATATGCGAGCGAACGAGCCAGATATGAGAGCAAGCGAGCCAGACATAAGAGCAAGCGAGCAAGCCAGACATGAGAGCGAGCCAGACATGAGAGCAAGCGAGCGAGCCAGATATGAGAGCAAGTGAGCAAGCCAGATATGAGAGCGAGACAGATAAGAGGGCGAACCAGACAAGAGAGCAATCGAGCGAGCCAGATATGAGAGCGAGCGAGCCAGACATGAGAGCAAGCTAGCGAGCAAGATATGAGAGCGAGCGACCCAGATATGCGAGCGAGCGAGCCAGATAAGAGAGCGAGCCAGATATGAGAGCGAGCGAGCCAGATAAGAGAGCGAGCCAGACATGAGAGCAAGCGAGCGAGCCAGATATGAGAGCAAGTGAGCAAGCCAGATATGAGAGCGAGACAGAAAAGAGGGCGAACCAGAAAAGAGAGCAATCGAGCGAGCCAGATATGAGAGCGAGTGAGCCAGACATAAGAGCAAGCGAGCGAGCAAGATATGAGATCGAGCGAGCCAGATATGCGAGCGAGCCGGATAAGAGAGCGAGCGAGACA
This sequence comes from Hyla sarda, assembly GCF_029499605.1. Lineage (NCBI taxonomy): Eukaryota > Metazoa > Chordata > Amphibia > Anura > Hylidae > Hyla > Hyla sarda. The sequence goes on along the minus strand of NW_026607760.1, from coordinate 97,937 downwards.
AGAGAGCAAGTGAGTGAGCCAGATATGAGAGCAAGTGAGCGAGCCAGATATGCGAGCGAGCGAGCCAGATAAGAGAGCGAGCAAGACAAGAGAGCATGCGAGCGAGCCAGATATGCGAGCGAGCAAGCCAGATAAGAGAGTGAGCCAGACATGAGAGCAAGCGAGCGAGCCAGATATGCGAGCGAACGAGCCAGATATGAGAGCAAGCGAGCCAGACATAAGAGCAAGCGAGCAAGCCAGATATGAGAGCGAGCCAGACATGAGAGCAAGCGAGCGAGCCAGACATGAGAGCAAGCGAGCGAGCAAGATATGAGTGCGAGCGAGCCAGACATGAGAGCAAGCGAGCGAGCAAGATATGAGAGCGAGCGAGCCAGACATGAGATCAAGTGAGCGAGCCAGATATGAGAGTGAGCGAGCCAGACATGAGAGCAAGCGAGCAATCAAGACATGAGAGTAAGAGAGCGAGCCAGATATGAGAGCGAGCAAACCAGACATGAGAGCAAGCGAGCGAGCCAGATATGAGAGCGAGCGAGCCAGACATGAGAGCAAGGGAGCGAGCAAGATATGAGAGCGAGCGAGCCAGACATGAGAGCAAGCGAGCGAGCCAGATATGAGAGCGAGTGAGCCAGACATGAGAGCAAGCGAGCGAGCAAAATATGAGATCGAGCGAGCCAGATATGCGGGCAAGTCAGATAAGAGAGCGAGCCAGAAAAGAGAGCAAGTGAGCGAGCCAGATATGAGAGCAAGCGAGCGAGCCAGATATGAGAGCGAGCGAGATAAGAGAGCGAGCCAGACAAGAGAGCAAGCAAGCGAGCCAGATATGAGAGCAAGCGAGCGAGCCAGATATGCAAGCGAGCGAGCCAGATAAGAGAGCGAGCCAGACAAGAGAGCAAGCAAGGGAGCCAGATATGAGAGCAAGCGAGCGAGCCAGATATGCAAGCGAGCGAGCCAGATAAGAGAGCGAACCAGACAAGAGAGCAAGCGAGCGAGCCAGATTTGAGAGAGAGAGAGCCAGACATGAGAGCAAGCGAGTGAGCCAGACATGAGAGCAAGCGAGCGAGCCAGATATGAGAGCGAGCGAGCCAGACATGAGCGCAAGCGAGTGAGCCAGATATGAGAGCGAGCGAGCCAGATATGCGAGCGAGCGAGCCAGATAAGAGAGCTAGCCAGACAAGAGAGCAAGCGAGCGAGCCAGACATGCGAGCAAGCGAGCCAGATATGAGAGCAAGCAAGCGAGCAAGATATGAGAGCGAGCGAGCCAGACATGAGAGCAAGCGAGCGAGCCAGATATGAGAGCGAGCCAGACATGAGAGCAAGCGAGCGAGCAAGATATGAGAGTGAGCCAGATAAGAGAGAGCGAACCAGACATGAGAGCAAGCGAGCGAGCCAGATATGAGAGCGAGCGAGCCAGACTTGAGAGAAAGCGAGCGAGCCAGATATGAGAGCGAGCATGCCAGACATGAGAGCAAGCAAGCGAGCCATATATGAGAGCGAGCGAGCCAGACATGAGAGCAAGCGAGCGAGCCAGATATGAGAGCAAGCGAGCGAGCCATATAAGAGAGCGAGCCAGACAAGAGAGCAAGTGAGCGAACCAGATATGAGAGCGAGCGAGCCAGACATGAGAGCAAGCGAGCAAGCCAGATATGAGAGCCAGCGAGCCAGACATGAGCGCAAGCGAGCGAGCCAGATATGAGAGCGAGCGAGCCAGATATGCGAGCGAGCGATCCAGATAAGAGAGCTAGCCAGACAAGAGAGCAAGCGAGCGAGCCAGATATGCGAGCGAGCCAGATAAGAGAGCGAGCCAGACATGAGAGCAAGCGAGCGGGCCAGATATGAGAGCAAGCGAGCAAGCAAGATATAAGAGCAAGACAGATAAGAGGGTGAACCAGACAAGAGAGCAATCGAGCGAGCCAGATATGAGAGCGAGCAAGCCAGACATGAGAGCAAGCTAGCGAGCAAGATATGAGAGCAAGCGAGCCAGATATGAGAGCGAGCAAGCCAGACATGAGAGCAAGCTAGCGAGCAAGATATGAGAGCGAGCGAGCCAGTCATGAAAGCAAGCTAGCGAGCAAGATATGAGAGCGAGCGAGCCAGACATGAGAGCAAGCGAGCAAGCCAGATATGAGAGCGAGCGAGCCAGACATGAGAGCAAGCGAGCGAGCCAGATATGAGAGCGAGCGAGCCAGACATGAGAGCAAGCGAGCGAGCCAGATATGCGAGCGAGAGAGCCAGATAAGAGAGCGAGCCAGACAAGAGAGCAAGCGAGCGAGCCAGATATAAGAGCAAGCGAGCGAGCCAGATATGAGAGCAAGCAAGCGAGCCAGATATGAGAGCAAGAGAGCGAGCCAGATATGAGAGCGAGCGAGCCAGATATGCGAGACAAAAATGCGAGCGAGCCAGATAAGAGAGCGAGCCAGCTAAGAGAGCGAGCCAGACAAGAGAGCAAGCAAGCTAGCCGGATATGAGAGCAAGCGAGAGAGCCAGATATGAGAGCGAGCAAGCCAGATATGCGAGCGAGCCAGATAAGAGAGAGTGCCAGACAAGAGAGCAAGCGAGCGAGCCAGATATGAGAGCAAGCGAGCGAGCCATATAAGAGAGCGAGCCAGACAAGATAGCAAGTGAGCGAACCAGATATGAGAGCGAGCGAGCCAGACATGAGAGCAAGCGAGCAAGCCAGATATGATAGCGAGCGAGACAGACATGAGCGCAAGCGAGTGAGCCAGATTTGAGAGAAGCGAACCAGATATGCGAGCGAGCGAGCCAGACAAGAGAGCTAGCCAGACAAGAGAGCAAGCGAGCGAGCCAGATATGCGAGCAAGCGAGCGAGCCAGATATGAGAGCAAGCGAGCGAGCCAGATATGAGAGCAAGCGAGCGAGCAAGATATGAGAGCGAGCGAGCCAGATATGCGAGCGAGCCAGAAATGCGAGCGAGCAAGCCAGATAAGAGAGCGAGCCAGATAAGAGAGCGAGCCAGACAAGAGAGCAAGCAAGCTAGCCGGATATGAGAGCAAGCGAGCCAGATATGAGTGTGAGCAAGCCAGATATGCGAGCGAGCCAGACATGAGAGCAAGCGAGCAAGCCAGATATGAGAGCCAGCGAGCCAGACATGAGCGCAAGCGAGCGAGCCAGATATGAGAGCGAGCGAGCCAGATATGCGAGCGAGCGAGCCAGATAAGAGAGCTAGCCAGACAAGAGAGCAAGCGAGCGAGCCAGATATGCGAGCGAGCCAGATAAGAGAGCGAGCCAGACATGAGAGCAAGCGAGCGGGCCAGATATGAGAGCAAGCGAGCAAGCAAGATATAAGAGCAAGACAGATAAGCAGGTGAACCAGACAAGAGAGCAATCGAGCGAGCCAGATATGAGAGCGAGCAAGCCAGACATGAGAGCAAGCTAGCGAGCAAGATATGAGAGCGAGCGAGCCAGACATGAGAGCAAGCGAGCGAGCCAGATATGAGAGCGAGTGAGCCAGACATGAGAGCAAGCGAGCGAGCAAAATATGAGATCGAGCGAGCCAGATATGCGGGCAAGTCAGATAAGAGAGCGAGCCAGAAAAGAGAGCAAGTGAGCGAGCCAGATATGAGAGCAAGCGAGCGAGCCAGATATGAGAGCGAGCGAGATAAGAGAGCGAGCCAGACAAGAGAGCAAGCAAGCGAGCCAGATATGAGAGCAAGCGAGCGAGCCAGATATACAAGCGAGCGAGCCAGATAAGAGAGCGAACCAGACAAGAGAGCAAGCGAGCGAGCCAGATTTGAGAGAGAGCGAGCCAGACATGAGAGCAAGCGAGCGAGCCAGACATGAGAGCAAGCGAGCGAGCCAGATATGAGAGTGAGCGAGCCAGACATGAGCGCAAGCGAGTGAGCCAGATATGAGAGCGAGCGAGCCAGATATGCGAGCGAGCGAGCCAGATAAGAGAGCTAGCCAGACAAGAGAGCAAGCGAGCGAACCAGATATGCGAGCAAGCGAGCCAGATATGAGAGCAAGCGAGCGAGCAAGATATGAGAGTGAGCGAGCCAGATATGCGAGCGAGCCAGAAATGCGAGCGAGCAAGCCAGATAAGAGAGCGAGCCAGATAAGAGAGCGAGCCAGACAAGAGAGCAAGCAAGCTAGCCGGATATGAGAGCAAGCGAGCGAGCCAGATATGAGAGCGAACGAGCCAGATATGAGAGCAAGCGAGACAGACATAAGAGCAAGCGAGCAAGCCAGACATGAGACCAAGTTAGCGAGCAAGATATGAGAGCGAGCGAGCCAGACATGAGAGCAAGCGAGCAAGCCAGATATGCGAGCGAGCCAGAAATGCGAGCGAGCGAGCCAGATAAGAGAGCGAGACAGATAAGAGAGCGAGCCAGACAAGAGAGCAAGCAAGCTAGCCGGATATAAGAGCAAGCGAGCGAGCCATATAAGAGAGCGAGCCAGACAAGAGAGCAAGTGAGCGAACCAGATATGCGAGCGAGCCAGATAAGAGAGCGAGCCAGACATGAGAGCAAGCGAGCGAACCAGATATGAGAAAAAGCGAGCAAGCCAGATATGATAGCGAGACAGATAAGAGAGCGAGCCAGATAAGAGAGCGAGCCAGACATGAGAGCAAGCGGGCGAGCCAGATATGAGAGCAAGTGAGCAAGCCATATATGAGAGCAAGACAGATAAGCGGGCGAACCAGACAAGAGAGCAATCGAGCGAGCCAGATATGAGAGCGAGCGAGCCAGACATGAGAGCAAGCTAGCGAGCAAGATATGAGAGCGAGCGACCCAGATATGCGAGCGAGCGAGCCAGATAAGAGAGCGAGCCAGATATGAGAGCGAGCGAGCCAGATAAGAGAGCGAGCCAGACATGAGAGCAAGCGAGCAAGCCAGATATGAGAGCAAGTGAGCAAGCCAGATATGAGAGCGAGACAGATAAGAGGGCGAACCAGACAATAGAGCAATCGAGCGAGCCAGATATGAGAGCGAGTGAGCCAGACATAAGAGCAAGCGAGCGAGCAAGATATGAGATCGAGCGAGCCAGATATGCGAGCGAGCCGGATAAGAGAGCGAGCCAGACAAGAGAGCAAGTGAGTGAGCCAGATATGAGAGCAAGTGAGCGAGAACAGATATGCGAGCGAGCGAGCCAGATAAGAGAGCGAGCCAGACAAGAGAGCATGCGAGCGAGCCAGATATGCGAGCGAGCGAGCCAGATAAGAGAGTGAGCCAGACAAGAGAGCAAGCGAGCGAGCCAGATATGCGAGCGAACGAGCCAGATATGAGAGCAAGCAAGCCAGACATAAGAGCAAGCGAGCAAGCCAGATATGAGAGCGAGCCAGACATGAGAGCAAGCGAGCGAGCCAGATATGAGAGCGAGCGAGCCAGACATGAGAGCAAGCGAGCGAGCAAGATATGAGAGCGAGCGAGCCAGACATGAGAGCAAGCGAGCGAGCCAGATATGAGAGCGAGCCAGACATGAGAGCAAGCGAGCGAGCAAGATATGAGAGTGAGCCAGATAAGAGAGAAAACCAGACAAGAGAGCAAGCGAGCGAGCCAGATATGAGAGCGAGCGAGCCAGACTTGAGAGCAAGCGAGCGAGCCAGACATGAGAGCAAGCGAGCGAGCCATATATGAGAGCGAGCCAGACATGAGAGCAAGCGAGCGAGCCAGATATGAGAGCGAGCGAGAAAGACATGAGAGGAAGCGAGCGAGCCAGATATGAGAGCTAGTGAGCCAGACATGAGAGCAAGCGAGCGAGCCAGATATGAGAGCGAGCGAGCCAGACATGAGAGCAAGCGAGCGAGCCAGATATGAGAGCGAGCGAGCCAGACATGAGAGCAAGCGAGCGAGCCAGATATGAGAGCGAGCCAGACATGAGAGCAAGCGAGCGAGCCAGATATGAGAGCGAGCGAGCCAGACATGAGAGCAAGCGAGCAAACCAGATATGAGAGCGAGCGAGCCAGACATGAGAGCAAGCGAGCAAACCAGATATGAGAGCGAGCGAGCCAGACATGAGAGCAAGCAAGCGAGCAAGATATGAGAACGAGCGAGCCAGACATGAGAGCAAGCGAGAGAGCCAGATATGAGAGCGAGTGAGCCAGACATAAGAGCAAGCGAGCGAGCAAGATATGAGATCGAGCGAGCCAGATATGCGAGCGAGCCGGATAAGAGAGCGAGCCAGACAAGAGAGCAAGTGAGTGAGCCAGATATGAGAGCAAGTGAGCGAGCCAGATATGCGAGCGAGCGAGCCAGATAAGAGAGCGAGCCAGACAAGAGAGCATGCGAGCGAGCCAGATATGCGAGTGATCGAGCCAGATAAGAGAGTGAGCCAGACAAGAGAGCAAGCGAGCGAGCCAGTTATGGGAGCGAATGAGCCAGATATGAGAGCAAGCGAGCCAGACATAAGAGCAAGCGAGCAAGCCAGATATGAGAGCGAGCCAGACATGAGAGCAAGCGAGCGAGCCAGACATGAGAGCAAGCGAGCGAGAAAGATATGAGAGCGAGCGAGCCAGACATGAGAGCAAGCGAGCGAGCCAGATATGAGAGCGAGCCAGACATGAGAGCAAGCGAGCGAGCAAGATATGAGAGTGAGCCAGATAAGAGAGCGAACCAGACAAGAGAGCAAGCGAGCGAGCCAGATATGAGAGCGAGCGAGCCAGACTTGAGAGCAAGCGAGCGAGCCAGATATGAGAGCGAGCGAGCCAGACATGAGAGCAAGCGAGCGAGCCATATATGAGAGCGAGCGAGCCAGACATGAGAGCAAGCGAGCGAGCCAGATATGAGAGCGAGCGAGCAAGACATGAGAGCAAGCGACCGAGCCAGATATGAGAGCTAGTGAGCCAGACATGAGAGCAAGCAAGCTAGCCAGATATTAGAGCGAGCGAGCCAGACATGAGAGCAAGCGAGCGAGCCAGATATGAGAGCGAGCCAGACATGAGAGCAAGCGAACGAGCCAGATATGAGAGCGAGCGAGCCAGACATGAGAGCAAGCGAGCAAACCAGATATGAGAGCGAGCGAGCCAGACATGAGAGCAAGCAAGCGAGCAAGATATGAGAGCGAGCGAGCCAGACATGAGAGCAAGCGAGCGAGCCAGATATGAGAGCGAGTGAGCCAGACATAAGAGCAAGCGAGCGAGCAAGATATGAGATCGAGCGAGCCAGATATGCGAGCGAGCCGGATAAGAGAGCGAGCCAGACAAGAGAGCAAGTGAGTGAGCCAGATATGAGAGCAAGTGAGCGAGCCAGATATGCGAGCGAGCGAGCCAGACATGAGAGCGAGCCAGACATGAGAGCAAGCGAGCAAGCAAGATATGAGAGGGAGCCAGATAAGAGAGCGAACCAGACAAGAGAGCATGCGAGCGAGCCAGATATGAGAGCGAGCGAGCCAGACATTAGAGCAAGCGAGCGAGCCAGATATGAGAGCGAGCCATACATGAGAGCGAGCGAGCGAGCCAGATATGAGAGCGAGCGAGAAAGACATGATAGCAAGCGAGCCTGCCAGATATGCGAGCGAGCGAGCCAGATAAGAGAGCGAGCCAGACATGAGAGCAAGCGAGCGAGCAAGATATCAGAGCAAGCGAGCGAGCCAGATATGCGAGCGAGCGAGCCAGATAAGAGAGCTAGCCAGACAAGAGAGCAAGCGAGCGAGCCAGATATGCAAGCAAGCGAGCCAGAGATGAGAGCAAGCGAGCGAGCAAGATATGAGAGCGAGCGAGCCAGACATGAGAGCAAGCGAGCGAGCCAGATATGAGAGTGAGCCAGACATGAGAGCAAGCGAGCGAGCAAGATATGAGAGTGAGCCAGATAAGAGAAAGCGAACCAGACAAGAGAGCAAGCGAGCGAGCCAGATATGAGAGCGAGCGAGCCAGACTTGAGAGCAAGCGAGCGAGCCAGATATGAGAGCGAGCGTGCCAGACATGAGAGCAAGCGAGCGAGCCATATATGAGAGCGAGCGAGCCAGACATGAAAGCAAGCGAGCGAGCCAGATATGAGAGCAAGCGAGCGAGCCATATAAGAGAGCGAGCCAGACAAGAGAGCAAGTGAGCGAACCAGATATGAGAGCGAGCGAGCCAGACATGAGAGCAAGCGAGCAAGCCAGATATGAGAGCCAGCGAGCCAGACATGAGCGCAAGCGAGCGAGCCAGATATGAGAGCGAGCGAGCCAGATATGCGAGCGAGCGAGCCAGATAAGAGAGCTAGCCAGACAAGAGAGCAAGCGAGCGAGCCAGATATGCGAGCGAGCCAGATAAGAGAGCGAGCCAGACATGAGAGCAAGCGAGCGGGCCAGATATGAGAGCAAGCGAGCAAGCAAGATATAAGAGCAAGACAGATAAGAGGGTGAACCAGACAAGAGAGCAATCGAGCGAGCCAGATATGAGAGCGAGCAAGCCAGACATGAGAGCAAGCTAGTGAGCAAGATATGAGAGCGAGCGAGCCAGTCATGAAAGCAAGCTAGCGAGCAAGATATGAGAGCGAGCGAGCCAGACATGAGAGCAAGCGAGCGAGCCAGATATGAGAGCGAGCAAGCCAGACATGAGAGCAAGCGAGCGAGCCAGATATGAGAGCGAGCGAGCCAGACATGAGAGCAAGCGAGCGAGCCAGATATGCGAGCGAGAGAGCCAGATAAGAGAGCGAGCCAGACAAGAGAGCAAGCGAGCGAGCCAGATATAAGAGCAAGCAAGCGAGCCAGATATGAGAGCAAGCAAGCGAGCCAGATATGAGAGCAAGAGAGCGAGCCAGATATGAGAGCGAGCGAGCCAGATATGCGAGACAGAAATGCGAGCGAGCCAGATAAGAGAGCGAGCCAGATAAGAGAGCGAGCCAGACAAGAGAGCAAGCAAGCTAGCCGGATATGAGAGCAAGCGAGCGAGCCAGATATGAGAGCGAGCAAGCCAGATATGCGAGCGAGCCAGATAAGAGAGAGTGCCAGACAAGAGAGCAAGCGAGCGAGCCAGATATGAGAGCAAGCGAGCGAGCCATATAAGAGAGCGAGCCAGACAAGATAGCAAGTGAGCGAACCAGATATGAGAGCGAGCGAGCCAGACATGAGAGCAAGCGAGCAAGCCAGATATGAGAGCGAGCGAGCCAGACATGAGAGCAAGCCAGATATGAGAGCGAGCGAGACAGACATGAGCGCAAGCGAGTGAGCCAGATATGAGAGAAGCGAGCCAGATATGCGAGCTAGCGAGCCAGCTAAGAGAGCTAGCCACACAAGAGAGCAAGCGAGCGAGCCAGATATGCGAGCAAGCGAGCGAGCCAGATATGAGAGCAAGCGAGCGAGCCAGATATGAGAGCAAGCGAGCGAGCAAGATATGAGAGCGAGCGAGCCAGATATGCGAGCGAGCCAGAAATGCGAGCGAGCAAGCCAGATAAGAGAGCGAGCCAGATAAGAGAGCGAGCCAGACAAGAGAGCAAGCAAGCTAGCCGGATATGAGAGCAAGCGGGCGAGCCAGATATGAGTGTGAGCAAGCCAGATATGCGAGCGAGCCAGATAAGAGAGAGAGCCAGACAAGAGAGCAAGCGAGCGAGCCAGATATGAGAGCAAGCGAGCAAGCCAGATATGAGAGCCAGCGAGCCAGACATGAGCGCAAGCGAGCGAGCCAGATATGAGAGCGAGCGAGCCAGATATGCGAGCGAGCGAGCCAGATAAGAGAGCTAGCCAGACAAGAGAGCAAGCAAGCGAGCCAGATATGCGAGCGAGCCAGATAAGAGAGCGAGCCAGACATGAGAGCAAGCGAGCGAGCCAGATATGAGAGCAAGCGAGCAAGCCAGATATGAGAGCGAGACAGATAAGAGGGCGAACCAGACAAGAGAGCAATCGAGCGAGCCAGATATGAGAGCGAGCAAGCCAGAAATGAGAGCAAGCTAGCGAGCAAGATATGAGAGCGAGCCAGATATGAGAGCGAGCAAGCCAGACATGAGAGAAAGCTAGCGAGCAAGATATGAGAGCGAGCGAGCCAGACATGAGAGCAAGCGAGCAAGCCAGATATGCGAGCGAGCCAGAAATGCGAGCGAGCGAGCCAGATAAGAGAGCGAGCCAGATAAGAGAGCGAGCCAGACAAGAGAGCAAGCAAGCTAGCCGGATATGAGAGCAAGCGAGCGAGCCATATAAGAGAGCGAGCCAGACAAGAGAGCAAGTGAGCGAACCAGATATGCGAGCGAGCCAGATAAGAGAGCGAGCCAGACATGAGCGCAAGCGAGCGAACCAGATATGAGAGCAAGCGAGCAAGCCAGATATGAGAGCGAGACAGATAAGAGAGCTAGCCAGACAAGAGAGCAAGCGAGCGAGCCAGATATGCGAGCGAGCCAGATAAGAGAGCGAGCCAGACATGAGAGCAAGCGAGCGAGCAAGATATGAGAGCAAGTGAGCAAGCCACATATGAGAGCGAGACAGATAAGCGGGCGAACCAGACAAGAGAGCAATCGAGCGAGCCAGATATGAGAGCGAGCGAGCCAGACATGAGAGCAAGCTAGCGAGCAAGATATGAGAGCGAGCGAGCCAGATATGAGAGCGAGCGAGCCAGATAAGAGAGCGAGCCAGACATGAGAGCAAGCGAGCGAGCCAGATATGAGAGCAAGTGAGCAAGCCAGATATGAGAGCGAGACAGATAAGAGGGCGAACCAGACAAGAGAGCAATCGAGCGAGCCAGATATGAGAGCGAGTGGGCCAGACATAAGAGCAAGCGAGCGAGCAAGATATGAGATCGAGCGAGCCAGATATGCGAGCGAGCCGGATAAGAGAGCGAGCCAGACAAGAGAGCAAGTGAGTGAGCCAGATATGAGAGCAAGTGAGCGAGCCAGATATGCGAGCGAGCGAGCCAGATAAGAGAGCGAGCCAGACAAAAGAGCATGCGAGCGAGCCAGATATGCGAGCGAGCGAGCCAGATAAGAGAGTGAGCCAGACAAGAGAGCAAGCGAGCGAGACAGATATGCGAGCGAACGAGCCAGATATGAGAGCAAGCGAGCCAGACATAAGAGCAAGCGAGCAAGCCAGATATGAGAGCGAGCCAGACATGAGAGCAAGCGAGCGAGCCAGACATGAGAGCAAGCGAGCGAGCAAGATATGAGAGCGAGCGAGCCAGACATGAGAGCAAGCGAGCGAGCCAGATATGAGAGCGAGCCAGACATGAGAGCAAGCGAGCGAGCAAGATATGAGAGTGAGCCAGATAAAAGAGCGAACCAGATAAGAGAGCAAGCGAGCGAGCCAGATATGAGAGCGAGCAAGCCAGACTTGAGAGCAAGCGAGCGAGCCAGATATGAGAGCGAGCGAGCCAGACATGAGAGCAAGCGAGCGAGCCATATATGAGAGCGAGCGAGCCAGACATGAGAGCAAGCGAGCGAGCCAGATATGAGAGCGAGCGAGCAAGACATGAGAGCAAGCGAGCGAGCCAGATATGAGAGCTAGTGAGCCAGACATGAGAGCAAGCGAGCAAGCCAGATATGAGAGCGAGCGAGCCAGACATGAGAGCAAGCGAGCGAGCCAGATATGAGAGCGAGCGAGCCAGACATGAGAGCAAGCGAGCGAGCCAGATATGAGAGCAAGCGAGCGAGCCATATAAGAGCGAGCCAGACAAGAGAGCAAGTGAGCGAACCAGATATGAGAGCGAGCCAGACATGAGAGCAAGCGAGCAAGCCAGATATGAGAGCCAGCGAGCCAGACATGAGCGCAAGCAAGCGAGCCAGATATGAGAGCGAGCGAGCCAGATATGCGAGCGAGCGAGCCAGATAAGAGAGCTAGCCAGACAAGAGAGCAAGCGAGTGAGCCAGATATGCGAGCGAGCCAGATAAGAGAGAGAGCCAGACATGAGAGCAAGCGAGCGGGCCAGATATGAGAGCAAGCGAGCAAGCAAGATATAAGAGCAAGACAGATAAGAGGGTGAACCAGACAAGAGAGCAATCGAGCGAGCCAGATATGAGAGCGAGCGAGCCAGACATGAAAGCAAGCTAGCGAGCAAGATATGAGAGCAAGCGAGCCAGATATGAGAGCGAGCAAGCCAGACAAGAGAGCAAGCTAGCGAGCAAGATATGAGAGCGAGCGAGCCAGACATGAAAGCAAGCTAGCGAGCAAGATATGAGAGCGAGCGAGCCAGACATGAGAGCAAGCGAGCGAGCCAGATATGAGAGCGAGCGAGCCAGACATGAGAGCAAGCGAGCGAGCCAGATATGAGAGCGAGCCAGACAAGAGAGCGAGCGAGCGAGCCAGATATAAGAGCAAGCGAGCGAGCCAGATATGAGAGCAAGCGAGCGAGCCAGATATGAGAGCAAGCGAGCGAGCCAGATATGAGAGCGAGCGAGCCAGATATGCGAGACAGAAATGCGAGCGAGCCAGATAAGAGAGCGAGCCAGATAAGAGAGCGAGCCAGACAAGAGAGCAAGCAAGCTAGCCGGATATGAGAGCAAGCGAGCGAGCCAGATATGAGAGAGAGCAAGCCAGATATGCGAGCGAGCCAGATAAGAGAGAGTGCCAGACAAGAGAGCAAGCGAGCGAGCCAGATATGAGAGCAAGCGAGCGAGCCATATAAGAGAGCGAGCCAGACAAGATAGCAAGTGAGCGAACCAGACATGAGAGCGAGCGAGCCAGACATGAGAGCAAGCGAGCAAGCCAGATATGAGAGCGAGCGAGACAGACATGAGCGCAAGCGAGTGAGCCAGATATGAGAGCGAGCGAGCCAGATATGCGAGCGAGCGAGCCAGATAAGAGAGCTAGCCAGACAAGAGTGCAAGCGAGCGAGCCAGATATGCGAGCAAGCGAGCGAGCCAGATATGAGAGCAAGCGAGCGAGCCAGATATGAGAGCAAGCGAGCGAGCAAGATATGAGAGCGAGCGAGCCAGATATGCGAGCGAGCCAGAAATGCGAGCGAGCAAGCCAGATAAGAGAGCGAGCTAGATAAGAGAGCGAGCCAGACAAGAGAGCAAGCAAGCTAGCCGGATATGAGAGCAAGCGAGCGAGCCAGATATGAGAGCGAGCAAGCCAGATATGCGAGCGAGCCAGATAATAGAGAGAGCCAGACAAGAGAGCAAGCGAGCGAGCCAGATATGAGAGCAAGCGAGCGAGCCATATAAGAGAGCGAGCCAGACAAGAGAGCAAGTGAGCGAACCAGATATGAGAGCGAGCGAGCCAGACATGAGAGCAAGCGAGCAAGCCAGATATGAGAGCGAGCGAGACAGACATGAGCGCAAGCGAGTGAGCCAGATATGAGAGCGAGCGAGCCAGATATGAGAGCGAGCGAGCCAGATAAGAGAGCTAGCCACACAAGAGAGCAAGCGAGCGAGCTAGATATGCGAGCAAGCGAGCGAGCCAGATATGAGAGCAAGCGAGCGAGCCAGATATGAGAGCAAGCGAGCGAGCAAGATATGAGAGCGAGCGAGCCAGATATGCGAGCGAGCCAGAAATGTGAGCGAGCAAGCCAGATAAGAGAGCGAGCCAGATAAGAGAGCGAGCCAGACAAGAGAGCAAGCAAGCTAGCCGGATATGAGAGCAAGCGAGCGAGCTAGATATGAGAGCGAGCAAGCCAGATATGCGAGCGAGCCAGATAAGAGAGAGAGCCAGACAAGAGAGCAAGCGAGCGAGCCAGATAAGAGAGCAAGCGAGCGAGCCATATAAGAGAGCGAGCCAGACAAGAGAGCAAGTGAGCGAACCAGATATGAGAACGAGCGAGCCAGACATGAGAGCAAGCGAGCAAGCCAGATATGAGAGCCAGCGAGCCGGACATGAGCGCAAGCGAGCGAGCCAGATATGAGAGCGAGCGAGCCAGATATGCGAGCGAGCGAGCCAGATAAGAGAGCTAGCCAGACAAGAGAGCAAGCAAGCGAGCCAGATATGCGAGCGAGCCAGATAAGAGAGCGAGCCAGACATGAGAGCAAGTGAGCGAGTCAGATATGAGAGCAAGCGAGCAAGCCAGATATGAGAGCGAGACAGATAAGAGGGCGAACCAGACAAGAGAGCAATCGAGCGAGCCAGATATGAGAGCGAGCAAGCCAGACATGAGAGCAAGCTAGCGAGCAAGATATGAGAGCGAGCGAGCCAGATATGAGAGCGAGCAAGCCAGACATGAGTGCAAGCTAGCGAGCAAGATATGAGAGCGAGCGAGCCAGACATGAGAGCAAGCGAGCAAGCCAGATATGCGAGCGAGCCAAAAATGCGAGCGAGCGAGCCAGATAAGAGAGCGAGCCAAATAAGAGAGCGAGCCAGACAAGAGAGAAAGCAAGCTAGCCGGATATGAGAGCAAGCGAGCGAGCCATATAAGAGAGCGAGCCAGACAAGAGAGCAAGTGAGCGAACCAGATATGCGAGCGAGCCAGATAAGAGAGCGAGCCAGACATGAGAGCAAGCGAGCGAGCCAGATATGCAAGCGAGCCAGATAAGAGAGCGAGCCAGACATGAGAGCAAGCGAGCGAGCCAGATATGAGAGCAAGTGAGCAAGCCAGATATGAGAGCGAGACAGATAAGAGGGCGAACAAGACAAGAGAGCAATCGAGCGAGCCAGATATGAGAGCGAGCTAGCGAGCAAGATATGAGAGCGAGCGACCCAGATATGCGAGCGAGCGAGCCAGATAAGAGAGCGAGCCAGATATGAGAGCGAGCGAGCCAGATAAGAGAGCGAGCCAGACATGAGAGCAAGCGAGCGAGCCAGATATGAGAGCAAGTGAGCAAGCCAGATATGAGAGCGAGACAGATAAGAGGGCGAACCAGACAAGAGAGCAATCGAGCGAGCCAGATATGAGAGCGAGTGAGCCAGACATAAGAGCAAGCGAGCGAGCAAGATATGAGATCGAGCGAGCCAGATATGCGAGCGAGCCGGATAAGAGAGCGAGCCAGACAAGAGAGCAAGTGAGTGAGCCAGATATGAGAGCAAGTGAGCGAGCCAGATATGCGAGCGTGCGAGCCAGATAAGAGAGCGAGCCAGACAAGAGAGCATGCGAGCGAGCCAGAAATGCGAGCGAGCGAGCCAGATAAGAGAGTGAGCCAGACAAGAGAGCAAGCGAGCGAGCCAGATATGCGAGCGAACGAGCCAGATATGAGAGCAAGCGAGCCAGATATGAGAGCAAGCGAGCCAGACATAAGAGCAAGCGAGCAAGCCAGATATGAGAGCGAGCCAGACATGAGAGCAAGCGAGCGAGTCAGATATGAGAGCGAGCGAGCCAGACATGAGAGCAAGCGAGCGAGCAAGATATGAGAGCGAGCGAGCCAGACATGAGAGCAAGCGAGCGAGCCAGATATGAGAGCGAGCCAGACATGAGAGCAAGCGAGCGAGCAAGATATGAGAGTGAGCCAGATAAGAAAGCGAACCAGACAAGAGAGCAAGCGAGCGAGCCAGATATGAGAGCGAGCGAGCCAGACATGAGAGCAAGCGAGCGAGCCATATATGAGAGCGAGCGAGCCAGACATGAGAGCAAGCGAGCGAGCCAGATATGAGAGCGAGCAAGAAAGACATGAGAGCAAGCGAGCGAGCCAGATATGAGAGCTAGTGAGCCAGACATGAGAGCAAGCGAGCGAGCCAGATATGAGAGCGAGCGAGCCAGACATGAGAGCAAGCGAGCGAGCCAGATATGAGAGCGAGCGAGCAAGACATGAGAGCAAGCGAGCGAGCCAGATATGAGAGCGAGCCAGACATGAGAGCAAGCGAGCGAGCCAGATATGAGAGCGAGCGAGCCAGACATGAGAGCAAGCGAGCAAACCAGATATGAGAGCGAGCGAGCCAGACATGAGAGCAAGCAAGCGAGCAAGATATGAGAGCGAGCGAGCCAGACATGAGAGCAAGCGAGCGAGCCAGATATGAGAGCGAGTGAGCCAGACATAAGAGCAAGCGAGCGAGCAAGATATGAGATCGAGCGAGCCAGATATGCGAGCGAGCCGGATAAGAGAGCGAGCCAGACAAGAGAGCAAGTGAGTGAGCCAGATATGAGAGCAAGTGAGCGAGCCAGATATGCGAGCGAGCGAGCCAAATAAGAGAGCGAGCCAGACAAGAGAGCATGCGAGCGAGCCAGATATGCGAGCGAGCGAGCCAGATAAGAGAGTGAGCCAGACAAGAGAGCAAGCGAGCGAGCCAGATATGCGAGCGAACGAGCCAGATATGAGAGCAAGCGAGCCAGACATGAGAGCAAGCGAGCTAGCCAGATATGAGAGCGAGAGAGCCAGACATGAGAGCAAGCCAGCGAGCAAGATATAAGAGCGAGCGAGCCAGACATGAGAGCAAGCGAGCGAGCCAGATATGAGAGCGAGAAAGACATGAGAGCAAGCGAGCGAGCAAGATATGAGAGTGAGCCAGATAAGAGAGCGAACCAGACAAGAGAGCAAGCGAGCGAGCCAGATATGAGAGCGAGCGAGCCAGACTTGAGAGCAAGCGAGCGAGCCAGATATGAGAGCGAGCGAGCCAG
The DNA here is from genome assembly GCF_029499605.1 of Hyla sarda. Taxonomy (NCBI): domain Eukaryota; kingdom Metazoa; phylum Chordata; class Amphibia; order Anura; family Hylidae; genus Hyla; species Hyla sarda. The sequence goes on along the minus strand of NW_026607760.1, from coordinate 81,604 downwards.
ACATGAGAGCAAGCGAGCGAGCCATATATGAGAGCGAGCGAGCCAGACATGAGAGCAAGCGAGCGAGCCAGATATGAGAGCGAGCGAGCGAGCCAGATATGAGAGCGAGCGAGCAAGACATGAGAGCAAGCGAGCGAGCCAGATATGAGAGCTAGTGAGCCAGACATAAGAGCAAGCGAGCGAGCCAGATATGAGAGCGAGCCAGACATGAGAGCAAGCGAGCGAGCAAGATATGAGAGCGAGCCAGATAAGAGAGCGAACCAGACAAAAGAGCAAGCGAGCGAGCCAAATATGAGAGCGAGCGAGACAGATATGAGAGCGAGCGAGCCAGACATGAGAGCAAGCGAGCGAGCCAGATATGAGAGTGAGCAAGCCAGACATGAGAGCAAGCGAACGAGTCAGATATGAGAGCGAGCCAGACATGAAAGCAAGCGAGCGAGCCAGATATGAGAGCGAGTCAGCCAGACATAAGAGCAAGCGAGCGAGCAAGATATGAGAGCGAGCGATCCAGACATGAGAGCGAGCCAGATAAGAGAGCAAGCCAGACAAGAGAGCAAGTGAGCGAGCAAGATATGAGAGCGAGCCAGATAAGAGAGCGTAACAGACAAGAGAGCAAGCGAGCGAGCCAGATATGAGAGCGAGTGAGCCAGACATGAGAGCAAGCGAGCGGGCCAGATATGAGAGCAAGCGAGCCAGACATGAGAGCAAGCGAGCGAGATAAATATGAGATCGAGCGAGCCAGACATGAGAGCAAGCGAGCGAGCAAGATATGAGATCAAGCGAGCCAGACATGCGAGCGAGCCAGATAAGAGAGCGAGTCAGACAAGAGAGCAAGTGAGCGAGCCAAATATGAGAGCGAGCGAGACAGATATGAGAGCGAGCGAGCCAGACATGAGAGCAAGCGAGCGAGCCAGATATGAGAGTGAGCAAGCCAGACATGAAAGCAAGCGAGCGAGTCAGATATGAGAGCGAGCCAGACATGAAAGCAAGCGAGCGAGCCAGATATGAGAGCGAGTCAGCCAGACATAAGAGCAAGCGAGCGAGCAAGATATGAGAGCGAGCGAGCCAGACATGAGAGCGAGCCAGATAAGAGAGCAAGCCAGACAAGAGAGCAAGTGAGCGAGCAAGATATGAGAGCGAGCCAGATAAGAGAGCGAAACAGACAAGAGAGCAAGCGAGCGAGCCAGATATGAGGGCGAGTGAGCCAGACATGAGAGCAAGCGAGCGGGGCCAGATATGAGAGCAAGCGAGCCAGACATGAGAGCAAGCGAGCGATATAAATATGAGATCGAGCGAGCCAGACATGAGAGCAAGCGAGCGAGCAAGATATGAGATCAAGCGAGCCAGACATGCGAGCGAGCCAGATAAGAGAGCGAGTCAGACAAGAGAGCAAGTGAGCGAGCCAGATATGAGAGCGAGCGAGATAAGAGAGCAAGCCAGACAAGAGAGCAAGCGAGCGAGCCAGATATGAGAGCAGGCGAGCAAGCCAGATATGAGAGCAAGCGAGCGAGCCAGATAGGAGAGCGAGCGAGATAAGAGAGCGAGCCAGACAAGAGAGCAAGCGAGCTAGCCAGATATGAGAGCGAGCGAGCCAGACATGAGAGCAAACAAGCGAACAAGATATGAGAGCGAGCGAGCCAGACATGAGAGCAAGCGAGCGAGCCAGATATGAGAGCGAGGGAGCCAGACATCAGAGCAAGTGAGCGAGCCAGATATGAGAGCAAGCGAGCGAGCCAGATATGAGAGCAAGCGAGCGAAATAGATATGAGAGCGAGCGAGATAAGAGAGCGAGCCAGACAAGAGAACAAGCGAGCGAGCCAGAGATGAGAGCAAGCGAGCAAGCCAGATGAGAGCAAGCGAGCGAGCCAGATATGCGAGCGAGCGAGCCAGATAAGAGAGCGAGCCAGACAAGAGAACAAGCGAGCGAGCCAGATATGCGAGCGAGCGAGCCAGATAAGAGAGTGAGCCAGACAAGAGAGCAAGCGAGCGAGCCAGATATGAGAGTGAGCGAGCCAGACATGAGAGCAAGCGAGCGAGCCAGATATGAGAGCGAGCCAGACATGAGAGGCAAGCGAGCGAGTCAGATATGAGAGCGAGCGAGCCAGACATGAGAGCAAGCGAGCGAGCAAGATATGAGAGCGAGCGAGCCAGACATGAGAGCAAGCGAGCGAGCCAGATATGAGAGCGAGCCAGACATGAGAGCAAGCGAGCGAGCAAGATATGAGAGCGAGCCAGATAAGAGAGCGAACCAGACAAAAGAGCAAGCGAGCGAGCCAAATATGAGAGCGAGCAAGACAGATATGAGAGCGAGCGAGCCAGACATGAGAGCAAGCGAGCGAGCCAGATATGAGAGTGAGCAAGCCAGACATGAGAGCAAGCGAGCGAGTCAGATATGAGAGCGAGCCAGACATGAAAGCAAGCGAGCGAGCCAGATATGAGAGCGAGTCAGCCAGACATAAGAGCAAGCGAGCGAGCAAGATATGAGAGCGAGCGAGCCAGACATGAGAGCGAGCCAGATAAGAGAGCAAGCCAGACAAGAGAGCAAGTGAGCGAGCAAGATATGAGAGCGAGCCAGATAAGAGAGCGAAACAGACAAGAGAGCAAGCGAGCGAGCCAGATATGAGGGCGAGTGAGCCAGACATGAGAGCAAGCGAGCGGGCCAGATATGAGAGCAAGCGAGCCAGACATGAGAGCAAGCGAGCGAGATAAATATGAGATCGAGCGAGCCAGACATGAGAGCAAGCGAGCGAGCAAGATTTGAGATCAAGCGAACCAGACATGCGAGCGAGCCAGATAAGAGAGCGAGTCAGACAAGAGAGCAATCGAGCGAGCCAGATATGAGAGCGAGTGAGCCAGACATAAGAGCAAGCGAGCGAGCAAGATATGAGATCGAGCGAGCCAGATATGCGAGCGAGCCGGATAAGAGAGCGAGCCAGACAAGAGAGCAAGTGAGTGAGCCAGATATGAGAGCAAGTGAGCGAGCCAGATATGCGAGCGAGCGAGCCAGATAAGAGAGCGAGCCAGACAAGAGAGCATGCGAGCGAGCCAGATATGCGAACGAGCGAGCCAGATAAGAGTGAGCCAGAAGGGAGAGCAAGCGAGCGAGCCAGATATGCGAGCGAACGAGCCAGATATGAGAGCAAGCGAGCCAGACATAAGAGCAAGCGAGCAAGCCAGATATGAGAGCGAGCCAGACATGAGAGCAAGCGAGCGAGTCAAATATGAGAGTGAGCGAGCCAGACATGAGAGCAAGCGAGCGAGCAAGATATGAGAGCGAGCGAGCCAGACATTGAGAGCAAGCGAGCGAGCCAGATATGAGAGCGAGCCAGACATGAGAGCAAGCGAGCGAGCAAGATATGAGAGTGAGCCAGATAAGAGAGCGAACCAGACAAGAGAGCAAGCGAGCGAGCCAGATGTGAGAGCGAGCGAGCCAGACATGAGAGCAAGCGAGCGAGCCATATATGAGAGCGAGCGAGCCAGACATGAGAGCAAGTGAGCGAGCCAGATATGAGAGCGAGCGAGAAAGACATGAGAGCAAGCGAGCGAGCCAGATATGAGAGCTAGTGAGCCAGACATGAGAGCAAGCGAGCGAGCCAGATATGAGAGCGAGCGAGCCAGACATGAGAGCAAGCGAGTGAGCCAGATATGAGAGCGAGCGAGCCAGACATGAGAGCAAGCGAGCGAGCCAGATATGAGAGCGAGCCAGACATGAGAGCAAGCGAGCGAGCTAGATATGAGAGCGAGCGAGCCAGACATGAGAGCAAGCGAGCGAGCCAGATATGAGAGCGAGTGAGCCAGACATAAGAGCAAGAGAGCGAGCAAGATATGAGATCGAGCGAGCCAGATATGCGAGCAAGCCGGATAAGAGAGCGAGCCAGACAAGAGAGCAAGTGAGTGAGCCAGATATGAGAGCAAGTGAGCGAGCCAGATATGCGAGCGAGCGAGCCAAATAAGAGAGCGAGCCAGACAAGAGATCATGCGAGCGAGCCAGATATGCGAACGAGCGAGCCAGATAAGAGAGTGAGCCAGACAAGAGAGCAAGCGAGCGAGCCAGATATGCGAGCGAACGAGCCAGATATGAGAGCAAGCGAGCCAGACATAAGAGAAAGCGAGCAAGCCAGATATGAGAGCGAGCCAGACATGAGAGCAAGCGAGCGAGCCAGATATGAGAGCGAGAGAGCCAGACATGAGAGCAAGCCAGCGAGCAAGATATGAGAGCGAGCGAGCCAGACATGAGAGCAAGCGAGCGAGCCAGATATGAGAGCGAGCCAGACATGAGAGCAAGCGAGCGAGCAAGATATGAGAGTGAGCCAGATAAGAGAGCGAACCAGACAAGAGAGCAAGCGAGCGAGCCAGATATGAGAGCGAGCGAGCCAGACTTGAGAGCAAGCGAGCGAGCCAGATATGAGAGCGAGCGAGCCAGACATGAGAGCAAGCGAGCGAGCCAGACATGAGAGCAAGCGAGCGAGCCAGATATGAGAGCGAGCGAGCAAGACATGAGAGCAAGCGAGCGAGCCAGATATGAGAGCTAGTGAGCCAGACATGAGAGCAAGCGAGCGAGCCAGATATGAGAGCGAGCCAGACATGAGAGCAAGCGAGCGAGCAAGATATGAGAGTGAGCAAGCCAGACATGAGAGCAAGCGAGCGAGTCAGATATGAGAGCGAGCCAGACATGAAAGCAAGCGAGCGAGCCAGATATGAGAGCGAGTCAGCCAGACATAAGAGCAAGCGAGCGAGCAAGATATGAGAGCGAGCGAGCCAGACATGAGAGCGAGCCAGATAAGAGAGCAAGCCAGACAAGAGAGCAAGTGAGCGAGCAAGATATGAGAGCGAGCCAGATAAGAGAGCGAAACAGACAAGAGAGCAAGCGAGCGAGCCAGATATGAGGGCGAGTGAGCCAGACATGAGAGCAAGCGAGCGGGCCAGATATGAGAGCAAGCGAGCCAGACATGAGAGCAAGCGAGCGAGATAAATATGAGATCGAGCGAGCCAGACATGAGAGCAAGCGAGCGAGCAAGATATGAGATCAAGCGAGCCAGACATGCGAGCGAGCCAGATAAGAGAGCGAGTCAGACAAGAGAGCAATCGAGCGAGCCAGATATGAGAGCGAGTGAGCCAGACATAAGAGCAAGCGAGCGAGCAAGATATGAGATCGAGCGAGCCAGATATGCGAGCGAGCCGGATAAGAGAGCGAGCCAGACAAGAGAGCAAGTGAGTGAGCCAGATATGAGAGCAAGTGAGCGAGCCAGATATGCGAGCGAGCGAGCCAGATAAGAGAGCGAGCCAGACAAGAGAGCATGCGAGCGAGCCAGATATGCGAGCGAGCGAGCCAGATAAGAGAGTGAGCCAGATAAGAGAGCAAGCGAGCGAGCCAGATATGCGAGCGAACGAGCCAGATATGAGAGCAAGCGAGCCAGACATAAGAGCAACCGAGCAAGCCAAATATGAGAGCGAGCCAGACATGAGAGCAAGCGAGCGAGTCAGATATGAGAGCGAGCGAGCCAGACATGAGAGCAAGCAAGCGAGCAAGATATGAGAGCGAGCGAGCCAGACATTGAGAGCAAGCGAGCGAGCCAGATATGAGAGCGAGCCAGACATGAGAGCAAGCGAGCGAGCAAGATATGAGAGTGAGCCAGATAAGAGAGCGAACCAGACAAGAGAGCAAGCGAGCGAGCCAGATATGAGAGCGAGCGAGCCAGACATGAGAGCAAGCGAGCGAGCCATATATGAGAGCGAGCGAGCCAGACATGAGAGCAAGCGAGCGAGCCAGATATGAGAGCGAGCGAGAAAGACATGAGAGCAAGCGAGCGAGCCAGATATGAGAGCTAGTGAGCCAGACATGAGAGCAAGCGAGCGAGCCAGATATGAGAGCGAGCGAGCCAGACATGAGAGCAAGCGAGCGAGCCAGATATGAGAGCGAGCGAGCCAGACATGAGAGCAAGCGAGCGAGCCAGATATGAGAGCGAGCCAGACATGAGAGCAAGCGAGCGAGCCAGATATGAGAGCGAGCGAGCCAGACATGAGAGCAAGCGAGCGAGCCAGATATGAGAGCGAGTGAGCCAGACATAAGAGCAAGAGAGCGAGCAAGATATGAGATCGAGCGAGCCAGATATGCGAGCGAGCCGGATAAGAGAGCGAGCCAGACAAGAGAGCAAGTGAGTGAGCCAGATATGAGAGCAAGTGAGCGAGCCAGATATGCGAGCGAGCGAGCCAAATAAGAGAGCGAGCCAGACAAGAGAGCATGCGAGCGAGCCAGATATGCGAGCGAGCGAGCCAGATAAGAGAGTGAGCCAGACAAGAGAGCAAGCGAGCGAGCCAGATATGCGAGCGAACGAGCCAGATATGAGAGCAAGCGAGCCAGACATAAGAGAAAGCGAGCAAGCCAGATATGAGAGCGAGCCAGACATGAGAGCAAGCGAGCGAGCCAGATATGAGAGCGAGAGAGCCAGACATGAGAGCAAGCCAGCGAGCAAGACATGAGAGCGAGCGAGCCAGACATGAAAGCAAGCGAGCGAGCCAGATATGAGAGCGAGCCAGACATGAGAGCAAGCGAGCGAGCAAGATATGAGAGTGAGCCAGATAAGAGAGCGAACCAGACAAGAGAGCAAGCGAGCGAGCCAGATATGAGAGCGAGCGAGCCAGACTTGAGAGCAGGCGAGCGAGCCAGATATGAGAGCGAGCGAGCCAGACATGAGAGCAAGCGAGCGAGCCATATATGAGAGCGAGCGAGCCAGACATGAGAGCAAGCGAGCGAGCCAGATATGAGAGCGAGCGAGCAAGACATGAGAGCAAGCGAGCGAGCAAGATATGAGAGCGAGCCAGATAAGAGAGCGAACCAGACAAGAGAGCAAGCGAGCGAGCCAGATGTGAGAGCGAGCGAGCCAGACATGAGAGCAAGCGAGCGAGAAAGATATGAGAGCGAGCCAGACATGAGAGCAAGCGAGCGAGCAAGATATGAGAGCGAGCCAGATAAGAGAGCGAACCAGACAAAAGAGCAAGCGAGCGAGCCAAATATGAGAGCGAGCGAGACAGATATGAGAGCGAGCGAGCCAGACATGAGAGCAAGCGAGCGAGCCAGATATGAGAGTGAGCAAGCCAGACATGAGAGCAAGCGAGCGAGTCAGATATGAGAGCGAGCCAGACATGAAAGCAAGCGAGCGAGCCAGATATGAGAGAGAGTCAGCCAGACATAAGAGCAAGCGAGCGAGCAAGATATGAGAGCGAGCCAGATAAGAGAGCTTAACAGACAAGAGAGAAAGCGAGCGAGCCAGATATGAGAGCGAGTGAGCCAGACATGAAAGCAAGCGAGCAGGCCAGATATGAGAGCAAGCGAGCCAGACATGAGAGCAAGCGAGCGAGATAAATATGAGGTCGAGCGAGCCAGACATGAGAGCAAGCGAGCGAGCAAGATATGAGATCAAGCGAGCCAGACATGCGAGAGAGCCAGATAAGAGAGCGAGTCAGACAAGAGAGCAAGTGAGCGAGACAAATATGAGAGCGAGCGAGACAGATATGAGAGCGAGCGAGCCAGACATGAGAGCAAGCGAGCGAGCAAGATATGAGATCAAGCGAGCCAGACATGCGAGCGAGCCAGATAAGAGAGCGAGTCAGACAAGAGAGCAAGTGAGCGAGCCAAATATGAGAGCGAGCGAGACAGATATGAGAGCGAGCGAGCCAGACATGAGAGCAAGCGAGCGAGCCAGATATGAGAGTGAGCAAGCCAGACATGAGAGCAAGCGAGCGAGTCAGATATGAGAGCGAGCCAGACATGAAAGCAAGCGAGCGAGCCAGATATGAGAGCGAGTCAGCCAGACATAAGAGCAAGCGAGCGAGCAAGATATGAGAGCGAGCGAGCCAGACATGAGAGCGAGCCAGATAAGAGAGCAAGCCAGACAAGAGAGCAAGTGAGCGAGCAAGATATGAGAGCGAGCCAGATAAGAGAGCTTAACAGACAAGAGAGAAAGCGAGCGAGCCAGATATGAGAGCGAGTGAGCCAGACATGAAAGCAAGCGAGCAGGCCAGATATGAGAGCAAGCGAGCCAGACATGAGAGCAAGCGAGCGAGATAAATATGAGGTCGAGCGAGCCAGACATGAGAGCAAGCGAGCGAGCAAGATATGAGATCAAGCGAGCCAGACATGCGAGAGAGCCAGATAAGAGAGCGAGTCAGACAAGAGAGCAAGTGAGCGAGACAAATATGAGAGCGAGCGAGACAGATATGAGAGCGAGCGAGCCAGACATGAGAGCAAGCGAGCGAGCAAGATATGAGATCAAGCGAGCCAGACATGCGAGCGAGCCAGATAAGAGAGCGAGTCAGACAAGAGAGCAAGTGAGCGAGCCAAATATGAGAGCGAGCGAGACAGATATGAGAGCGAGCGAGCCAGACATGAGAGCAAGCGAGCGAGCCAGATATGAGAGTGAGCAAGCCAGACATGAGAGCAAGCGAGCGAGTCAGATATGAGAGCGAGCCAGACATGAAAGCAAGCGAGCGAGCCAGATATGAGAGCGAGTCAGCCAGACATAAGAGCAAGCGAGCGAGCAAGATATGAGAGCGAGCGAGCCAGACATGAGAGCGAGCCAGATAAGAGAGCAAGCCAGACAAGAGAGCAAGTGAGCGAGCAAGATATGAGAGCGAGCCATATAAGAGAGCGTAACAGACAAGAGAGCAAGCGAGCGAGCCAGATATGAGGGCGAGTGAGCCAGACATGAGAGCAAGCGAGCGGGCCAGATATGAGAGCAAGCGAGCCAGACATGAGAGCAAGCGAGCGAGCAAGATATGAGATCAAGCGAGCCAGACATGCGAGCGAGCCAGATAAGAGAGCGAGTCAGACAAGAGAGCAAGTGAGCGAGCCAGATATGAGAGCGAGCGAGATAAGAGAGCAAGCCAGACAAGAGAGCAAGCAAGCGAGCCAGATATGAGAGCAGGCGAGCAAGCCAGATATGAGAGCAAGCGAGCGAGCCAGATAAGAGAGCGAGCGAGATAAGAGAGCGAGCCAGACAAGAGAGCAAGCGAGCGAGCCAGATATGAGAGCGAGCGAGCCAGACATGAGAGCAAACGAGCGAGCCAGATATGAGAGCGAGCGAGCCAGACATGAGAGCAAGCGAGCGAGCCAGATATGAGAGCGAGGGAGCCAAACATCAGAGCAAGTGAGCAAGCCAGATATGAGAGCAAGCGAGCGAGCCAGATATGAGAGCAAGCGAGCGAAATAGATATGAGAGCGAGCGAGATAAGAGAGCGAGCCAGACAAGAGAGCAAGCGAGCGAGCCAGAGATGAGAGCAAGCGAGCGAGCCAGATAAGAGCAAGCGAGCGAGCCAGATATGCGAGCGAGCGAGCCAGATAAGAGAGCGAGCCAGACAAGAGAGCAAGCGAGCGAGCCAGATATGCGAGCGAGCGAGCCAGATAAGTGAGTGAGCCAGACAAGAGAGCAAGCGAGCGAGCCAGATATGAGAGCGAGTGAGCCAGACATGAGAGCAAGCGAGCGAGCCAGATATGAGAGCGAGGGAGCCAGACATCAGAGCAAGTGAGCGAGCCAGATATGAGAGCAAGCGAGCGAGCCAGATATGAGCAAGCGAGCGAACCAGATATGAGAGCGAGCGAGATAAGAGAGCGAGCCAGACTAGAGAGCAAGCGAGCGAGCCAGAGATGAGAGCAAGTGAGCGAGCCAGATGAGAGAGCGAGCCAGACAAGAAAGCAAGCGAGCGAGCCAGATATGCGAGCGAGCGAGCCAGATAAGAGAGGGAGCCAGACAAGAGAGCAAGCGAGCGAGCCAGATATGCGAGCGAGCGAGCCAGATAAGAGAGTGAGCCAGACAAGAGAGCAAGCGAGCGAGCCAGATATGCGAGCGAGCCAGATATGAGAGCGAGCGAGCCAGACATGAGAGCAAGTGAGCGAGCCAGGTATGAGTGCAAGCGAGCGAGACATGAGAGCAAGCGAGTGAGCCAGATATGAGAGCGATCTAGCCAGACATGAGAGCAAGCGAGCGAGCCAGATATGAGAGCGAGCGAGCCAGACATGAGAGCAAGCGAGCGAGCCAGATATGAGAGCGAGTGAGCCAGACATGAGAGCAAGCGAGCGAGCCAGATATGAGAGCGAGCCAGACATGAGAGCAAGCGAGCGAGCAAGATATGAGAGCGAGCCAGATAAGAGAGCAAAATCAGACAAGAGAGATCGAGCGAGCCAGATATGCGAGCGAGCCAGATAAGAGAGCGAGGCAGAAAAGAGAGCAAGTGAGCGAGCCAGATATGAGAGCAAGCGAGCCAGACATGAGAGCAAGCGAGCAAGATAAATATGAGATCGAGCGAGCCAGACATGAGAGCAAGCGAGCCAGATAAGAGAGTGAGCCAGACAAGAGAGCAAGCGAGCGAGCCAGATATGCGAGCGAGCGAGCCAGATATGAGAGCGAGCCAGACATGAGAGCAATCGAGCGAGCCAGATATGAGAGCGAACCAGACATGAGAGCAAGCGAGCGAGCCAGATATGAAAGCAAGCGAGCCAGACATGAGAGCAAGGCGAGCGAGCCATATATGAGAGCGATCTAGCCAGACATGAGAGCAAGCGAGCGAGCCAGATATGAGAGCGAGCGAGCCAGACATGAGAGCAAGCGAGCGAGCCAGATATGAGAGCGAGTGAGCCAGACATGAGAGCAAGGGAGCGAGCCAGATATGAGAGCGAGCCAGACATGAGAGCAAGCGAGCGAGCATGATATGAGAGCGCGCCAGATAAGAGAGCAAAATCAGACAAGAGAGATCGAGCGAGCCAGATATGCGAGCGAGTCAGATAAGAGAGCGAGGCAGAAAAGAGAGCAAGTGAGCGAGCCAGTTATGAGAGCAAGCGAGACAGACATGAGAGCAAGCGAGCGAGATAAATATGAGATCGAGCGAGCCAGACATGAGAGCAAGCGAGCCAGATAAGAGAGTGAGCCAGACAAGAGAGCAACCGAGCGAGCCAGATATGCGAGCGAGCGAGCTAGATATGAGAGCGAGCGAGCCAGACACGAGAGCAAGCGAACGAGCCAGGTATGAGTGCAAGCGAGCGAGACATGAGAGCAATCGAGCGAGCCAGATATGAGAGCGAGCCAGACATGAGAGCAAGCGAGCGAGCCAGATATGAGAGCGATCTAGCCAGACATGAGAGCAAGCGAGCGAGCCAGATATGAGAGCGAGCCAGACATAAGAGCAAGCGAGCGAGCAAGATATGAGAGCGAGCCAGATAAGAGAGCAAAATCAGACAAGAGAGATCGAGCGAGCCAGATAAGAGAGCGAGGCAGAAATGAGAGCAAGTGAGCGAGCCAGATATGAGAGCAAGCGAGCGAGCCAGATATGAGAGCAAGCGAGCGAGCCAGATATGAGAGCAAGCAAGCGAGCCAGATATGCGAGCGAGCGAGCCAGATAAGAGAGCGAGCCAAACAATAGAGCAAGTGAGCCAGATATGCGAGCGAGCGAGCCAAATATAAGAGCGAGCGAGCCAGACATGAGAGCAAGCTAGCGAGCAAGATATGAGAGCAAGCGATCCAGATATGCGAGCGAGCGAGCCAGATAAGAGAGCGAGCCAGACATGAGAGCAATCGAGCGAGCCAGATATGAGAGCGAGCGAGCCAGACATGAGAGCGAGCGAGCCAGATATGAGAGCAAGCGAGCCAGACATGAGAGCAAGCGAGCGAGATAAATATGAGATCGAGCGAGCCAGACATGAGAGCAAGCGAGCGACCCAGATATGAGAGCAAGCGAGCCAGACATGAGAGCAAGCGAGCAAGCCAGATATGAGAGCGAGTGAGCCAGACATGAGAGCAAGCGAGCGAGCAAGATGTGAGATCAAGCGAGCCAGACATGAGAGCAAGCGAGCGAGCCAGATATGCGAGCGAGAGAGCCAGATAAGAGAGCGAGCCAGACAAGAGAGCAAGCGAGCGAGCCAGATATGAGAGCAAGCGAGCGAGCCATATAAGAGAGCGAGCCAGACAAGATAGCAAGTGAGCGAACCAGATATGAGAGCGAGCGAGCCAGACATGAGAGAAAGCGAGCAAGCCAGATATGAGAGCGAGCGAGACAGACATGAGCGCAAGCGAGCGAGCCAGATATGAGAGCGAGCGAGCCAGCTATGCGAGCGAGCGAGCCAGATAAGAGAGCTAGCCAGACAAGAGAGCAAGCGAGCGAGCCAGATATGCGAGCGAGCCAGATAAGAGAGCGAGCCAGATAAGAGAGCGAGCCAGACAAGAGACCAAGCGAGCAAGCCAGATATGAGAGCAAGCGAGCGAGCCAGATGAGAGCAAGCGAGCGAGCAAGATATGAGAGCGAGCGAGCCAGATATGCGAGCGAGCCAGAAATGCGAGCGAGCAAGCCAGATAAGAGAGCGAGCCAGATGAGAGAGCGAGCCAGACAAAAGAGCAAGCAAGCTAGCCGGATATGAGAGCAAGCGAGCGAGCCAGAAATGAGAGCGAGCAAGCCAGATATGCGAGCGAGCCAGATAAGAGAGAGAGCCAGACAAGAGAGCAAGCGAGCGAGCCACATATGGGAGCAAGCGAGCGAGCCATATAAGAGAGCGAGCCAGACAAGAGAGCAAGTGAGCGAACCAGATATGAGAGCGAGCGAGCCAGACATGAGAGCAAGCGAGCAAGCCAGATATGAGAGCCAGCGAGCCAGACATGAGCGCAAGCGAGCGAGCCAGATATGAGAGCGAGCGAGCCAGATAAGAGAGCTAGCCAGACAAGAGAGCAAGCGAGCGAGCCAGATATGCAAGCGAGCCAGATAAGAGAGCGAGCCAGACATGAGAGCAAGCGAGCGGGCCAGATATGAGAGCGAGTAAGCCAGACATGAGAGCAAGTTAGCGAGCAAGATATGAGAGCAAGCGAGCCAGACATGAGAGCAAGCGAGCGAGCCAGATATGAGAGCGAGCGAGCCAGACATGAGAGCAGGCGAGCGAGCAAGATATGAGAGTGAGCGAGCCAGACATGAGAGCAAGCGAGCGAGCAAGATATGAGAGCTAGCGAGCCAGATATGCCAGCGAGCCAGAAATGCGAGCGATCGAGCCAGATAAGAGAGCGAGCCAGATAAGAGAGCGAGCCAGACAAGAGAGCAAGCAAGCTAGCCGGATATGAGAGCAAGCGAGCGAGCCATATAAGAGAGCGAGCCAGACAAGAGAGCAAGTGAGCGAACCAGATATGCGAGCGAGCCAGATAAGAGAGCGAGCCAGACATGAGAGCAAGCGAGCGAACCAGATATGAGAGCAAGCGAGTAAGCCAGATATGAGAGCGAGCAAGCCAGATATGCGAGCGAGCCATATAAGAGAGCGAGCCAGACATGAGAGTAAGCGAGCAAGCCAGATATGAGAGTGAGACAGATAAGAGGGCGAACCAGACAAGAGAGCAATCGAGCGAGCCAGATATGAGAGCGAGTAAGCCAGACATGAGAGCAAGCTAGCGAGCAAGATATGAGAGCGAGCGAGCCAGATATGAGAGCGAGCAAGCCAGACATGAGAGCAAGCTAGTGAGCAAGATATGAGAGCGAGCGAGCCAGACAAGAGAGCAAGCAAGCTAGCCGGATATTAGAGCAAGCGAGCGAGCCATATAAGAGAGCGAGCCAGACAAGAGAGCAAGTGAGCGAACCAGATATTCGAGCGAGCCAGATAAGAGAGCGAGCCAGACATGAGAGCAAGCGAGCGAACCAGATAAGAGAGCAAGCGAGCAAGCCAGATATGAGAGCGAGACAGATAAGAGAGCTAGCCAGACAAGAGAGCAAGTGAGCGAGCCAGATATGCTAGCGAGCCAGATAAGAGAGCGAGCCAGACATGAGAGCAAGCGAGCGAGCCAGATATGAGAGTAAGCGAGCAAGCCAGATATGAGAGCGAGACAGATAAGAGGGCGAACCAGACAAGAGAGCAATCGAGTGAGCCAGATATGAGAGCGAGCGAGCCAGACATGAGAGCAAGCTAGCGAGCAAGATATGAGAGCGAGCGACCCAGATATGCGAGCGAGCAAGCCAGATAAGAGAGCGAGCCAGATATGAGAGCGAGCGAGCCAGACATGAGAGCAAGCGAGCGAGCCAGATATGAGAGCTAGCGAGCCAGACATGAGAGCAAGCGAGCGAGCCAGATATGCGAGCGAGCCAGATAAGAGAGCGAGCCAGACAAGAGAGCAAGCGAGCGAGCCAGATATGAGAGTAAGCGAGCGAGCCATATAAGAGAGCGAGCTAGACAAGATAGCAAGTGAGCGAACCAGATATGAGAGCAAGCGAGCAAGCCAGATATGAGAGCGAGCGAGACAGACATGAGCGCAAGCGAGCGAGCCAGATATGAGAGCGAGCGAGCCAGATATGCGAGCGAGCGGGCCAGATACGAGAGCTAGCCAGACAAGAGAGCAAGCAAGCGAGCCAGATATGCGAGCAAGCGAGCAAGCCAGATATGAGAGCAAGCGAGCGAGCCAAATATGAGAGAAAGCAAGCGAGGAAGATATGAGAGCGAGCGAGCAGATATGCGAACGAGCCAGAAATGCGAGCGAGCAAGCCAGATAAGAGAGCGAGCCAGACAAGAGAGCAAGCAAGCTAGCCGGATATGAGAGCAGGCGAGCGAGCCAGATATGAAAGCGAGCAAGCCAGATATGCGAGCGAGCCAGATAAGAGAGAGAGCCAGACAAGAGAGCAAGCGAGCGAGCCAGATATGAGAGCAAGCGAGCGAGCCATATAAGAGAGCGAGCCAGACAAGAGAGCAAGTGAGCGAACCAGATATGAGCGCAAGCGAGCGAGCCAGATATGAGAGCGAGCGAGCCAGATATGTGAGCGAGCGAGCCAGATAAGAGAGCTAGCCAGACAAGAGAGCAAGCGAGCGAGCCAGATATGCGAGCGAGACAGATAAGAGAGCGAGCCAGACACGAGAGCAAGCGAGCGGGCCAGATATGAGAGTAAGCGAGCAAGCAAGATATAAGAGCGAGACAGATAAGAGGGCAAACCAGACAAGAGAGCAATCGAGCGAGCCAAATATGAGAGCGAGCAAGCCAGACATGAGAGCAAGCTAGCGAGCAAGATATGAGAGCGAGCAAGCCAGACATGAGAGCAAGCTAGCGAGCAAGATATGAGAGCGAGTGAGCCAGACATGAGAGCAAGCGAGCGAGCCAGATATGAGAGCGAGCGAGCCAGACATGAGAGCAGGCGAGCGAGCAAGATATGAGAGTGAGCGAGCCAGACATGAGAGCAAGCGAGCGAGCAAGATATGAGAGCAAGCGAGCCAGTATATGCGAGCGAGCCAGAAATGCGAGCGAGCGAGCCAGATAAGAGAGCGAGCCAGATAAGAGAGCGAGCCAGACAAGAGAGCAAGCAAGCTAGCCGGATATGAGAGCAAGCGAGCGAGCCATATAAGAGAGCGAGCCAGACAAGAGAGCAAGTGAGCGAACCAGATATGCGAGCGAGCCAGATAAGAGAGCGAGCCAGATATGAGAGCATGCGAGCGAGCCAGATATGAGAGCAAGCGAGCAAACCAGATATGAGAGCGAGACAGATAAGAGAGCTAGCCAGACAAGAGAGCAAGCGAGCGAGCCAGATATGCGAGCGAGCCAGATCAGAGAGCGAGCCAGACATGAGAGCAAGCGAGCGAGCCAGATATGAGAGCAAGAGAGCGAGCCAGAAATGCGAGCGAGCGAGCCAGACATGAGAGCAAGCGAGCGAGCAAGATATGAGAGCGAGCGAGACAGATATGCGAGCGAGCCAGAAATGCGAGCGAGCAAGCCAGAAAAGAGAGTGAGTCAGATAAGAGAGCGAGCCAGACAAGAGAGCAAGCGAGCGAGCCAGATATGAGAGCAAGCGAGCGAGCCAGAAATGCGAGCGAGCGAGCCAGACATGAGAGCAAGCGAGCGAGCAAGATATGAGAGCGAGCGAGACAGATATGCGAGCGAGCCAGAAATGTGAGCGAGCAAGCCAGATAAGAGAGTGAGCAGATAAGAGAGCAAGCCAGACAAGAGAGCAAGCAAGCTAGCCGGATATGAGAGGCAAGCGAGCGAGCCAGATATGAGAGCGAGCAAGCCAGATATGCGAGCGAGCCAGATAAGAGAGACAGCCATACAAGAGAGCAAGTGAGCGAGTCAGATATTAGAGCAAGTGAAGCGAACCAGATATGAGAGCGAGCGAGCCAGACATGAGAGCAAGCGAGCAAGCCAGATATGAGAGCCAGCGAGCCAGATATGCGAGCGAGCAAGCCAGATAAGAGAGCTAGCCAGACAAGAGAGCAAGCGAGCGAGCCAGATATGCGAGCGAGCCAGATAAGAGAGCGAGCCAGACATGAGAGCAAGCGAGCAAGCAAGATATAAGAGCAAGACAGATGAACCAGACAAGAGAGCAATCGAGCGAGCCAGATATGAGAGAGAGCAAGCCAGATATGAGAGCAAGCTAGCGAGCAAGATATGAGAGCGAGCGAGCCAGATATGAGAGCGAGCAAGCCAGACATGAGAGCAAGCTAGCGAGCAAGATATGAGAGCGAGCGAGCCAGACATGAAAGCAAGCTAGCGAGCAAGATATGAGAGCGAGCGAGCCAGACATGAGAGCAAGCGAGCGAGCCAGATATTAGAGCGTGCGAGCCAGACATGAGAGCAAGCGAGCGAGCCAGATATGAGAGCGAGCCAGATAGGAGAGCGAACCAGACAAGAGAGCAAGCGAGCAAGCCAGATATGAGAGCGAGCGAGCCAGACATGAGAGCAAGCGAGCGAGCCAGATATGAGAGCGAGCGAGCCAGACATGAGAGCAAGCGAGCGAGCCAGATATGCGAGCGAGAGAGCCAGATAAGAGAGCGAGCCAGACAAGAAAGCAAGCGAGCGAGCCAGATATGAGAGCAAGCAAGCAAGCCAGATATGAGAGCAAGCGAGCGAGCCAGATATGAGAGCGAGCGAGACAGACATGAGAGCAAATGAGCGAGCAAGATATGTGAGCGAGCGAGCCAGATATGCGAGCGAGCCAGAAATGCGAGCGAGCAAGCCAGATAAGAGAGCGAGCCAGATAAGAGAGCGAGCCAGACAAGAGAGCAAGCAAGCTAGCCCGGATATGAGAGCAAGCGAGCGAGCCAGATATGAGAGCGAGCAAGCCAGATATGCGAGCGAGCCAGATAAGAGAGAGTGCCAGACAAGAGAGCAAGCGAGCGAGCCAGATATGAGAGCAAGCGAGCGGAGCCATTTAAGAGAGCGAGCCAGACAAGAGAGCAAGTGAGCGAACCAGATATGAGAGCGAGCGAGCCAGACATGAGAGCAAGCGAGCAAGCCAGATATGAGAGCCAGCGAGCCAGACATGAGCGCAAGCGAGCGAGCCAGATATGAGAGCGAGCGAGCCAGATATGCGAGCGAGCGAGCCAGATAAGAGAGCTAGCCAGACAAGAGAGCAAGCGAGCGAGCCAGATATGCGAGCGAGCCAGATAAGAGAGCGAGCCAGACATGAGAGCAAGCGAGCGGGCCAGATATGAGAGCAAGCGAGCAAGCAAGATATAAGAGCAAGACAGATAAGAGGGTGAACCAGACAAGAGAGCAATCGAGCGAGCCAGATATGAGAGCGAGCAAGCCAGACATGAGAGCAAGCTAGCGAGAAAGATATGAGAGCAAGCGAGCCAGATATGAGAGCGAGCAAGCCAGACATGAGAGCAAGCTAGCGAGCAAGATATGAGAGCGAGCGAGCCAGACATGAAAGCAAGCTAGCGAGCAAGATATGAGAGCGAGCAAGCCAGACATGAGAGCAAGCGAGCGAGCCAGATATGAGAGCGAGCGAGCCAGACATGAGAGCAAGCGAGAGAGCCAGATATGAGAGCGAGCGAGCCAGACATGAGAGCAAGCGAGCGAGCCAGATATGAGAGCGAGCGAGCCAGACATGAGAGCAAGCGAGCGAGCCAGATATGCGAGCGAGAGAGCCAGATAAGAGAGCGAGCCAGACAAGAGAGCAAGCGAGCGAGCCAGATATAAGAGCAAGCGAGCGAGCCAGATATGAGAGCAAGCAAGCGAGCCAGATATGAGAGCAAGCGAGCGAGCCAGATATGAGAGCGAGCGAGCCAGACATGAGAGCAAATGAGCGAGCAAGATATGTGAGCGAGCGAGCCAGATATGCGAGCGAGACAGAAATGCGAGCGAGCGAGCCAGATAAGAGAGCGAGCCAGATAAGAGAGCGAGCCAGACAAGAGAGCAAGCAAGCTAGCCGGATATGAGAGCAAGCGAGCGAGCCAGATATGAGAGCGAGCAAGCCAGATATGCGAGCGAGCCAGATAAGAGAGAGTGCCAGACAAGAGAACAAGCGAGCGAGCCAGATATGAGAGCAAGCGAGCGAGCCATATAAGAGAGCGAGCCAGACAAGAGAGCAAGTGAGCGAACAAGATATGAGAGCGAGCGAGCCAGATATGAGAGCAAGCGAGCAAGCCAGATATGAGAGCGAGCGAGACAGACATGAGCGCAAGCGAGTGAGCCAGATATGAGAGCGAGCGAGCCAGATGTGCGAGCGAGCGAGCCAGATAAGAGAGCTAGCCAGACAAGAGAGCAAGCGAGCGAGCCAGATATGCGAGCAACCGAGCCAGATATGAGAGCAAGCGAGCGAGCCAGATATGAGAGCAAGCGAGCGAGCAAGATATGAGAGCGAGCGAGCCAGATATGCGAGCGAGCAAGCCAGATAAGAGAGCGAGCCAGATAAGAGAGCGAGCCAGACAAGAGAGCAAGAAAGCTAGCTGGATATGAGAGCAAGCGAGCGAGCCAGATATGAGAGCGAGCAAGCCAGATATGCGAGCGAGCCAGATAAGAGAGAAAGCCAGACAAGAGAGCAAGCGAGCGAGCCAGATATGAGAGCAAGCGAGCGAGCCATATAAGAGAGCGAGCCAGACAAGAGAGCAAGTGAGCGAACCAGATATGAGAGCGAGCAAGGCAGACATGAGAGCAAGCGAGCAAGCCAGATATGAGAGCCAGCGAGCCAGACATGAGCGCAAGCCAGCGAGCCAGATATGAAAGCGAGCGAGCCAGATATGCGAGCGAGCGAGCCAGATAAGAGAGCTAGCCAGACAAGAGAGCAAGCAAGCAAGCCAGATATGCGAGCGAGCCAGATAAGAGAGCGAGCCAGACATGAGAGCAAACGAGCGGGCCAGATATGAGAGCAAGCGAGCAAGCAAGATATAAGAGCGAGACAGATAAGAGGGCGAACCAGACAAGAGAGCAATCGAGCGAGCCAGATATGAGAGCGAGCAAGCCAGACATGAGAGCAAGCTAGCGAGTAAGATATGAGAGCGAGCGAGCCAGATATGAGAGCGAGCAAGCCAGACATGAGAGCAAGCTAGCGAGCAAGATATGAGAGCGAGCGAGCCAGACATGAGAGCAAGCGAGCGAGCCAGATATGAGAGCGAGCGAGCCAGACATGAGAGCAGGCGAGCGAGCAAGATATGAGAGTGAACGAGCCAGACATGAGAGCAAGCGAGCGAGCAAGATATGAGAGCGAGCGAGCCAGATATGCGAGCGAGCCAGAAATGCGAGCGAGCGAGCCAAATAAGAGAGCGAGCCAGTCAAGAGAGCAAGCAAGCTAGCCGGATATGAGAGCAAGCGAGCGAGCCATATTAGAGAGCGAACCAGACAAGAGAGCAAGCGAGCGAGCCAGATATGCGAGCGAGCCAGATAAGAGAGCGAGCCAGACATGAGAGCAAGCGAGCGAGCCAGATATGAGAGCAAGCGAGCAAGCCAGATATGAGAGCAAGACAGATAAGAGGGCGAACCAGACAAGAAAGCAATCGAGCGAGCCAGATATGAGAGCGAGCAAGCCAGACATGAGAGCAAGCTAGCGAGCAAGATATGAGAGCGAGCCAGATATGAGAGCGAGCAAGCCAGACATGAGAGCAAGCTAGCGAGCAAGATATGAGAGCGAGCAAGCCAGACATGAGAGCAAGCGAGCAAGCCAGATATGCGAGCGAGCCAGAAATGCGAGCGAGCGAGCCAGATAAGAGAGCGAGCCAGATAAGAGAGCGAGCCAGACAAGAGAGCAAGCAAGCTAGCCGGATATGAGAGCAAGCGAGCGAGCCATATAAGAGAGCGAGCCAGACAAGAGAGCAAGTGAGCGAACCAGATATGCGAGCGAGCCATATAAGAGAGCGAGCCAGACATGAGAGCAAGCGAGCGAACCAGATATGAGAGCAAGCGAGCAAGCCAGATATGAGAGCGAGACAGATAAGAGAGCTAGCCAGACAAGAGAGCAAGCGAGCGAGCCAGATATGAGAGCAAGCCAGATAAGAGAGCGAGCCAGACATGAGAGCAAGCGAGCGAGCCAGATATGAGAGCAAGTGAGCAAGCCAGATATGAGAGCGAGACATATAAGAGGGCGAACCAGACAAGAGAGCAATCGAGCGAGCCAGATATGAGAGTGAGTGAGCCAGACATGAGAGCAAGCTAGCGAGCAAGATATGAGAGCGAGAGACCCAGATATGCGTGCGAGCGAGCCAGATAAGAGAGCGAGCCAGATATGAGAGCGAGCGAGCCAGATAAGAGAGCGAGCCAGACATGAGAGCAAGCGAGCGAGCCAGATATGAGAGCAAGTGAGCAAGCCAGATATGAGAGCGAGACAGATAAGAGGGCAAACCAGACAAGAGAGCAATCGAGCGAGCCAGATATGAGAGCGAGTGAGCCAGACATAAGAGCAAGTGAGCGAGCAAGATATGAGATCGAGCGAGCCAGATATGAGAGCGAGCCGGATAAGAGAGCGAGCCAGACAAGAGAGCAAGTGAGTGAGCCAGATATGAGAGCAAGTGAGCGAGCCAGATATGCGAGCGAGCGAGCCAGATAAGAGAGTGAGCCAGACAAGAGAGCAAGCGAGCGAGCCAGATATGCGAGCGAACGAGCCAGATATGAGAGCGAGCCAGACATGAGAGCAAGCGAGCGAGCCAGATATGAGAGATAGCGAGCCAGACTGGAGAGCAAGCGAGCGAGCCAGATATGAGAGCGAGCGAGCCAGACATGAGAGCAAGCGAGCGAGCCATATATGAGAGCGAGCCAGATATGAGAGCAAGCGAGCAAGCCAGATATGAGAGCGAGCGAGCAAGACATGAGAGCAAGCGAGCGAGCCAGATATGAGAGCTAGTGAGCCAGACATGAGAGCAAGCGAGCCAGATATGAGAGCGAGCGAGCCAGACATGAGAGCAAGCGAGCGAGCCAGATATGAGAGCGAGCGAGCCAGACATGAGAGCAAGCGAGCGAGCCAGATATGAGAGCGAGCCAGACATGAGAGCAAGCGAGCGAGCCAGATATGAGAGCGAGCCAGACATGAGAGAAAGCGAGCAAACCAGATATGAGAGCGAGCGAGCCAGACATGAGAGCAAGCAAGCGAGCAAGATATGAGAGCGAGTGAGCCAGACATAAGAGCAATCGAGCGAGCAAGATATGAGATCGAGCGAGCCAGATATGCGAGCGAGCCGGATAAGAGAGCGAGCCAGACAAGAGAGCAAGTGAGTGAGCCAGATATGAGAGCAAGCGAGCGAGCAAGATATGAGAGCGAGTGAGCCAGACATAAGAGCAATCGAGCGAGCAAGATATGAGATCGAGCGAGCCAGATATGCGAGCGAGCCGGATAAGAGAGCGAGCCAGACAAGAGAGCAAGTGAGTGAGCCAGATATGAGAGCAAGCGAGCGAGCAAGATATGAGAGCGAGCGAGCCAGACATGAGAGCAAGCGAGCGAGCCAGATATGAGAGCGAGCCAGACATGAGAGCAAGCGAGCGAGCAAGATATGAGAGTGAGCCAGATAAGAGAGCGAACCAGACAAGAGAGCAAGCGAGCGAGCCAGATATGAGAGCGAGCGAGCCAGACTTGAGAGCAAGCGAGCGAGCCAGATATGAGAGCGAGCAAGCCATACATGAGAGCAAGCGAGCGAGCCATATATGAGAGCGAGCGAGCCAGACATGAGAGCAAGCGAGCGGGCCAGATATGAGAGCAAGCGAGCAAGCAAGATATAAGAGCAAGACAGATAAGAGGGTGAACCAGACAATAGAGCAATCGAGCGAGTCAGATATGAGAGCGAGCAAGCCAGACATGAGAGCAAGCTAGCGAGAAAGATATGAGAGCAAGCGAGCCAGATATGAGAGCGAGCAAGCCAGACATGAGAGCAAGCTAGCGAGCAAGATATGAGAGCGAGCGAGCCAGACATGAAAGCAAGCTAGCGAGCAAGATATGAGAGCGAGCGAGCCAGACATGAGAGCAAGCGAGCGAGCCAGATATGAGAGCGAGCGAGCCAGACATGAGAGCAAGCGAGCGAGCCAGATATGAGAGCACGCGAGCGAGCCAGACATGAGAGCAAGCGAGCGAGCCAGATATGAGAGCGAGCGAGCCAGATATGAAAGCACGCGAGCGAGCCAGATATGCGAGCGAGAGAGCCAGATAAGAGAGCGAGCCAGACAAGAAAGCAAGCGAGCGAGCCAGATATGAGAGCAAGCAAACAAGCCAGATATGAGAGCAAGCGAGCGAGCCAGATATGAGAGCAAGCGAGACAGACATGAGAGCAAATGAGCGAGCAAGATATGTGAGCGAGCGAGCCAGATATGCGAGCGAGACAGAAATGCGAGCGAGCGAGCCAGATAAGAGAGCGAGCCAGATAAGAGAGCGAGCCAGACAAGAGAGCAAGCAAGCTAGCCGGATATGAGAGCAAGCGAGCGAGCCAGATATAAGAGCGAGCAAGCCAGATATGCGAGCGAGCCAGATAAGAGAGAGTGCCAGACAAGAGAACAAGCGAGCGAGCCAGCTATGAGAGCAAGCGAGCGAGCCATATAAGAGAGCGAGCCAGACAAGAGAGCAAGTGAGCGAACCAGATATGAGAGCGAGCGAGCCAGACATGAGAGCAAGCGAGCAAGCCAGATATGAGAACGAGCGAGACAGACATGAGTGCAAGCGAGTGAGCCAGATATGAGAGCGAGCGAGCCAGATATGCGAGCGAGCGAGCCAGATAAGAGAGCTAGCCAGACAAGAGAGCAAGCGAGCGAGCCAGATATGCGAGCAAGCGAGCCAGATATGAGAGAAAGCGAGCGAGCCAGATATGAGAGCAAGCGAGCGAGCAAGATATGAGAGCGAGCGAGCCAGATATGCGAGCGAGCCAGAAATGCGAGCGAGCAAGCCAAATAAGAGAGCGAGCCAGATAAGAGAGCGAGCCAGACAAGAGAGCAAGAAAGCTAGCTGGATATGAGAGCAAGCGAGCGAGCCAGATATGAGAGCGAGCAAGCCAGATATGCGAGCGAGCCAGATAAGAGAGAGAGCCAGACAAGAGAGCAAGCGAGCGAGCCAGATATAAGAGCAAGCGAGCGAGCCATATAAGAGAGCGAGCCAGACAAGAGAGCAAGTGAGCGAACCAGATATGAGAGCGAGCAAGCCAGACATGAGAGCAAGCGAGCAAGCCAGATATGAGAGCCAGCGAGCCAGACATGAGCGCAAGCGAGCGAGCCAGATATGAGAGCGAGCGAGCCAGATATGCGAGCGAGCGAGCCAGATAAGAGAGCTAGCCAGACAAGAGAGCAAGCAAGCAAGCCAGATATGCGAGCGAGACAGATAAGAGAGCGAGCCAGACATGAGAGCAAGCGAGCGGGCCAGATATGAGAGCAAGCGAGCAAGCAAGATATGAGAGCGAGACAGATAAGAGAGCTAGCCAGACAAGAGAGCAAGCGAGCGAGCCAGATATGAGAGCGAGCCAGATAAGAGAGCGAGCCAGACATGAGAGCAAGCGAGCGAGCCAGATATGAGAGCAAGTGAGCAAGCCAGATATGAGAGCGAGACAGATAAGAGGGCGAACCAGACAAGAGAGCAATCGAGCGAGCCAGATATGAGAGCGAGCGAGCCAGACATGAGAGCAAGCTAGCGAGCAAGATATGAGAGCGAGAGACCCAGATATGCGAACGAGCGAGCCAGATAAGAGAGCGAGCCAGATATGAGAGCGAGCGAGCCAGATAAGAGAGCGAGCCAGACATGAGAGCAAGCGAGTGAGCCAGATATGAGAGCAAGTGAGCAAGCCAGATATGAGAGCGAGACAGATAAGAGGGCGAACCAGACAAGAGAGCAATCGAGCGAGCCAGATATGAGAGCGAGTGAGCCAGACATAAGAGCAAGTGAGCGAGCAAGATATGAGATCGAGCGAGCCAGATATGCGAGCGAGCCGGATAAGAGAGCGAGCCAGACAAGAGAGCAAGTGAGTGAGCCAGATATGAGAGCAAGTGAGCGAGCCAGATATGCGAGCGAGCGAGCCAGATAAGAGAGCGAGCCAGACAAGAGAGCATGCGAGCGCGCCAGATATGCGAGCGAGCGAGCCAGATAAGAGAGTGAGCCAGACAAGAGAGCAAGCGAGCGAGCCAGATATGCGAGCGAACGAGCCAGATATGAGAGCGAGCCAGACATGAGAGCAAGCGAGCGAGCCAGATATGAGAGCGAGCGAGCAAGACATGAGAGCAAGCGAGTGAGCAAGATATGAGAGCGAGCGAGCCAGACATGAGAGCAAGCGAGCGAGCCAGATATGAGAGCGAGCCAGACATGAGAGCAAGCGAGCGAGCAAGATATGAGAGTGAGCCAGATAAGAGAGCGAACCAGACAAGAGAGCAAGCGAGCGAGCCAGATATGAGAGCGAGCGAGCCAGACTTGAGAGCAAGCGAGCGAGCCAGATATGAGAGCGAGCGAGCGAGCCAGATATGAGAGCGAGCGAGCCAGACATGAGAGAAAGCGAGCAAACCAGATATGAGAGCGAGCGAGCCAGACATGAGAGCAAGCAAGCGAGCAAGATATGAGAGCGAGCGAGCCAGACATGAGAGCAAGCGAGCGAGCCAGATATGAGAGCGAGTGAGCCAGACATAAGAGCAATCGAGCGAGCAAGATATGAGATCGAGCGAGCCAGATATGCGAGCGAGCCGGATAAGAGAGCGAGCCAGACAAGAGAGCAAGTGAGTGAGCCAGATATGAGAGCAAGCGAGCGAGCCAGATATGGGAGCGAGCGAGCCAGACATGAGAGCAAGCGAGCGAGCCAGATATGAGAGCGAGCCAGACATGAGAGCAAGCGAGCGAGCAAGATATGAGAGTGAGCCAGATAAGAGAGCGAACCAGACAAGAGAGCAAGCGAGCGAGCCAGATATGAGAGCGAGCGAGCCAGACTTGAGTGCAAGCGAGCGAGCCAGATATGAGAGCGAGCGAGCCAGACATGAGAGCAAGCGAGCGAGCCATAAATGAGAGCGAGCGAGCCAGACATGAGAGCAAGCGAGCGAGCCAGATATGAGAGCGAGCGAGCAAGACATGAGAGCAAGCGAGCGAGCCAGATATGAGAGCGAGCGAGCCAGACTGGAGAGCAAGTGAGCGAGCCAGATATGAGAGCGAGCGAGCCAGACATGAGAGCAAGCGAGCGAGCCAGATATGAGAGCGAGCCAGACATGAGAGCAAGCGAGCGAGCAAGATGTGAGAGCGAGCCAGATAAGAGAGCGAACCAGACAAGAGAGCAAGCGAGCGAGCCAAATATGAGAGCGAGCGAGCCAGATATGAGAGCGAGCGAGCCATACATGAGAGCAAGCGAGCGAGACAGATATGAGAGCGAGCGAGCCAGACATGAGAGCAAGCGAGCGAGCCAGATATGAGAGTGAGCAAGCCAGATATGCGAGCGAGCCAGATAAGAGAGAGTGCCAGACAAGAGAGCAAGCCAGCGAGCCAGATATGAGAGCAAGCGAGCGAGCCATATAAGAGAGCGAGCCAGACAAGAGAGCAAGTGAGCGAACCAGATATGAGAGCGAGCGAGCCAGACATGAGAGCAAGCGAGCAAGCCAGATATGAGAGCCAGCGAGCCAGACATGAGCGCAAGCGAGCGAGCCAGATATGAGAGCGAGTGAGCCAGATATGCGAGCGAGCGAGCCAGATAAGAGAGCTAGCCAGACAAGAGTGCAAGCGAGCGAGCCAGATAGGCGAGCGAGCCAGATAAGAGAGCGAGCCAGACATGAGAGCAAGCGAGCGGGCCAGATATGAGAGCAAGCAAGATATAAGAGCAAGACAGATAAGAGGGTGAACCAGACAAGAGAGCAATCGAGCTAGCCAGATATGAGAGCGAGCAAGCCAGACATGAGAGCAAGCTAGCGAGCAAGATATGAGAGCAAGCGAGCCAGATATGAGAGCGAGCAAGCCAGACATGAGAGCAAGCTAGCGAGCAAGATATGAGAGCGAGCGAGCCAGACATGAAAGCAAGCTAGCGAGCAAGATATGAGAGCGAGCGAGCCATACATGAGAGCAAGCGAGCGAGCCAGATATGAGAGCGAGCGAGCCAGACATGAGAGCAAGCGAGCGAGCCAGATATGAGAGCGAGCGAGCCAGACATGAGAGCAAGCGAGCGAGCCAGATATGCGATCGAGAGAGCCAGATAAGAGAGCGAACCAGACAAAAGAGCAAGCGAGCAAGCCAGATATAAGAGCAAGCGACCGAGCCAGATATGAGAGCAAGCAAGCGAGCCAGATATGAGAGCAAGCGAGCGAGCCAGATATGAGAGCGAGCGAGACAGATATGCGAGCGAGACAGATAAGAGTTAGCCAGACAAGAGAGCAAGCGAGCGAGCCAGATATGCGAGCAAGCGAGCGAGCCAGATATGAGAGCAAGCGAGCGAGCCAGATATGAGAGCAAGCGAGCGAGCAATATATGAGAGCGAGCGAGCCAGATATGCGAGCGAGCCAGAAATGCGAGCGAGCAAGCCAGATAAGAGAGCGAGCCTGATAAGAGAGCGAGCCAGACAAGAGAGCAAGCAAGCTAGCCGGATATGAGAGCAAGCGAGCGAGCCAGATATGAGAGCGAGCAAGCCAGATATGCGAGCGAGCCAGATAAGAGAGAGAGCCAGACAAGAGAGCAAGTGAGCAAACCAGATATGAGAGCGAGCGAGCCAGACATGAGAGCAAGCGAGCAAGCCAGATATGAGAGCCAGCGAGCCAGACATGAGCGCAAGCGAGCGAGCCAGATATGAGAGCGAGCGAGCCAGATATGCGAGCGAGCAAGCCAGATAAGAGAGCAAGCGAGCGAGCCATATAAGAGAGCGAGACAGACAATAGAGCAAGTGAGCGAACCAGACATGAGCGCAAGCAAGCGAGCCAGATATGAGAGCGAGCGAGCCAGATATGCGAGCGAGCAAGCCAGATAAGAGAGCAAGCGAGCGAGCCATATAAGAGAGCGAGCCAGACAAGAGAGCAAGTGAGCGAACCAGATATGAGAGCAAGCGAGCAAGCCAGATATGAGAGCCAGCGAGCCAGACATGAGAGCAAGCGAGCAAGCAAGATATGAGAGCCAGCGAGCCAGACATGAGCGCAAGCGAGCGAGCCAGATATGAGAGCGAGCGAGCCAGATATGCGAGCGAGCCAGATAAGAGAGCTAGCCAGACAAGAGAGCAAGCGAGCGAGCCAGATATGCGAGCAAGCCAGATAAGAGAGCGAGCCAGACATGAGAGCAAGCGAGCGAGCCAGATATGAGAGCAAGCGAGTAAGCCAGATATGAGAGAGAGACAGATAAGAGGGCGAACCAGACAAGAGAGCAATCGAGCGAGCCAGATATGAGAGCGAGCAAGCCAGACATGAGAGCAAGCTAGCGAGCAAGATATGAGAGCGAGCGAGCCAGATATGAGAGCGAGCAAGCCAGACATGAGAGCAAGCTATCGAGCAAGATATGAGAGCGAGCGAGCTAGACATGAGAGCAAGCGAGCAAGCCAGATATGCGAGCGAGCCAGAAATGCGAGCGAGCGAGCCAGATAAGAGAGCGAGCCAGATAAGAGAGCGAGCCAGACAAGAGAGCAAGCAAGCTAGCCGGATATGAGAGCAAGCGAGCGAGCCATATAAGAGAGCGAGCCAGACAAGAGAGCAAGTGAGCGAACCAGATATGCGAGCGAGCCAGATAAGAGAGCGAGCGAGACATGAGAGCAAGCGAGCGAACCAGATATGAGAGCAAGCGAGCAAGCCAGATATGAGAGCGAGACAGATAAGAGAGCTAGCCAGACAAGAGAGCAAGCGAGCGAGCCAGATATGCGAGCGAGCCAGATAAGAGAGCGAGCCAGACATGAGAGCAAGCGAGCGAGCCAGATATGAGAGCAAGTGAGCAAGCCAGATATGAGATCGAGACAGATAAGAGGGCGAACCAGACAAGAGAGCAATCGAGCGAGCCAGATATGAGAGCGAGTGAGCCAGACATGAGAGCAAGCTAGCGAGCAAGATATGAGAGCGAGCGACCCAGATATGCGAGCGAGCGATCGAGCCAGATATGAGAGCGAGTGAGCCAGACATGAGAGCAAGCGAGCGAGCAAGATATGAGATCAAACGAGCCAGACATGCGAGCGAGCCAGATAAGAGAGCGAGTCAGACAAGAGAGCAAGTGAGCGAGCCAGATATGAGAGAAAGACAGCGAGCCAGATATGAGAGCAAGCGAGCGAGCCAGATATGAGAGCTAGCGAGCCAGACATGAGAGCAAGCGAGCGAACAAGATATGAGAGCGAGTGAGCCAGACATGAGAGCAAGCGATCGAGCCAGATATGAGAGCGAGTGAGCCAGACATGAGAGCAAGCGAGCGAGCAAGATATGAGATCAAACGAGCCAGACATGCGAGCGAGCCAGATAAGAGAGCGAGTCAGACAAGAGAGCAAGTGAGCGAGCCAGATATGAGAGAAAGAGAGCGAGCCAGATATGAGAGCAAGCGAGCGAGCCAGATATGAGAGCAAGCGAGCGAGCCAGATATGCAAGCGAGTGAGCCAGATAAGAGAGCGAGCCAGATATGAGAGCAAGCGAGCGAGACAGATATGCAAGCGAGCAAGCCAGATAAGAGATCGAGCCAGACAAGAGAGCAAGCGAACCAGACAAGAGAGCAAGCAAGCGAGCCAGATATGCGAGCGAGCCATATAAGAGAGTGAGCCAGACAAGAGAGCAAGCGAGCGATCCAGATATGCGAGCGAGCGAGCCAGATATGAGAGCGAGCGAGCCAGACATGAGAGCAAGCGAGCGAGCCAGATATGAGAACTAGGGAGCCAGACATGAGAGCAAGCGAGCGAGCCAGATATGAGTGTGATCGAGCCAGACATGAGAGCAAGCGAGCGAGCCAGATAAGAGAGCGAGCCAGATAAGAGAGCGAGCCAGACAAGAGAGCAAGCAAGCTAGCCGGATATGAGAGCAAGCGAGCGAGCCATATAAGAGAGCGAGCCAGACAAGAGAGCAAGTGAGCGAACCAGATATGCGAGCGAGCCAGATAAGAGAGCGAGCCAGACATGAGAGCAAGCGAGCGAACCAGATATGAGAGCAAGCGAGCAAGCCAGATATGAGAGCGAGACAGATAAGAGAGCTAGCCAGACAAGAGAGCAAGCGAGCGAGCCAGATATGCGAGCGAGCCAGATAAGAGAGCGAGCCAGACATGAGAGCAAGCGAGCGAGCCAGATATGAGAGCAAGTGAGCAAGCCAGATATGAGATCGAGACAGATAAGAGGACGAACCAGACAAGAGAGCAATCG
This sequence comes from Hyla sarda, assembly GCF_029499605.1. NCBI lineage: Eukaryota > Metazoa > Chordata > Amphibia > Anura > Hylidae > Hyla > Hyla sarda. Next base: position 52,176 of record NW_026607760.1, on the reverse strand, counting down.
AGCGAGCCAGATATGAGAGCGAGTGAGCCAGACATGAGAGCAAGCTAGCGAGCAAGATATGAGAGCGAGCGACCCAGATATGCGAGCGAGCGAGCCAGATAAGAGAGCGAGCCAGATATGAGAGCGAGCGAGCCAGACATGAGAGCAAGCGAGCGAACAAGATATGAGAGCGAGTGAGCCAGACATGAGAGCAAGCGATCGAGCCAGATATGAGAGCGAGTGAGCCAGACATGAGAGCAAGCGAGCGAGCAAGATATGAGATCAAACGAGCCAGACATGCGAGCGAGCCAGATAAGAGAGCGAGTCAGACAAGAGAGCAAGTGAGCGAGCCAGATATGAGAGAAAGAGAGCGAGCCAGATATGAGAGCAAGCGAGCGAGCCAGATATGAGAGCTAGCGAGCCAGACATGAGAGCAAGCGAGCGAACAAGATATGAGAGCGAGTGAGCCAGACATGAGAGCAAGCGATCGAGCCAGATATGAGAGCGAGTGAGCCAGACATGAGAGCAAGCGAGCGAGCAAGATATGAGATCAAACGAGCCAGACATGCGAGCGAGCCAGATAAGAGAGCGAGTCAGACAAGAGAGCAAGTGAGCGAGCCAGATATGAGAGAAAGAGAGCGAGCCAGATATGAGAGCAAGCGAGCGAGCCAGATATGAGAGCAAGCGAGCGAGCCAGATATGCAAGCGTGTGAGCCAGATAAGAGAGCGAGCCAGATATGAGAGCAAGCGAGCGAGACAGATATGCAAGCGAGCAAGCCAGATAAGAGAGCGAGCCAGACAAGAGAGCAAGCGAACCAGACAAGAGAGCAAGCAAGCGAGCCAGATATGCGAGCGAGCCATATAAGAGAGTGAGCCAGACAAGAGAGCAAGCGAGCGATCCAGATATGCGAGCGAGCGAGCCAGATATGAGAGCGAGCGAGCCAGACATGAGAGCAAGCGAGCGAGCCAGATATGAGAACTAGGGAGCCAGACATGAGAGCAAGCGAGCGAGCCAGATATGAGTGTGATCGAGCCAGAAATGAGAGCAAGCGAGCGAGCCAGATATGAGAGCGAGCGAGCCAGACATGAGAGCAAGCGAGCGAGCCGTATAAGAGAGCGAGCCAGACAAGAGAGCAAGTGAGTGAGCCAGATATGAGAGCAAGTGAGCGAGCCAGATATGCGAGCGAGCGAGCCAGATAAGAGAGCGAGCCAGACAAGAGAGCATGCGAGCGAGCCAGATATGCGAGCGAGCGAGCCAGATAAGAGAGTGAGCCAGACAAGAGAGCAAGCGAGCGAGCCAGAAATGCGAGCGAACGAGCCAGATATGAGCGCGAGCGAGCCAGACATGAGAGCAAGCGAGCAAGCCAGATATGAGAGCGAGCCAGACATGAGAGCAAGCGAGCGAGCCAGATATGAGAGCGAGCGAGCCAGACATGAGAGCAAGCGAGCGAGCAAGATATGAGAGCGAGCGAGCCAGACATGAGAGCAAGCGAGCGAGCCAGATATGAGAGCGAGCCAGACATGAGAGCAAGCGAGCGAACAAGATATGAGAGTGAGCCAGATAAGAGAGCGAACCAGACAAGAGAGCAAGCGAGCGAGCCAGATATGAGAGCGAGCGAGCCAGACTTGAGAGCGAGCCAGATATGAGAGCGAGCGAGCCAGACATGAGAGCGAGCGAGCGAGCCATATATGAGAGCGAGCGAGCCAGACATGAGAGCAAGCGAGCGAGCCAGATATGAGAGCGAGTGAGCCAGACATAAGAGCAAGCGAGCGAGCAAGATATGAGATCGAGCCAGCCAGATAAGCGAGCGAGCCGGATAAGAGAGCGAGCCAGACAAGAGAGCAAGTGAGTGAGCCAGATATGAGAGCAAGTGAGCGAGCCAGATATGCGAGCGAGCGAGCCAGATAAGAGAGCGAGCCAGACAAGAGAGCATGCGAGCGAGCCAGATATGCGAGCGAGCGAGCCAGATAAGAGAGTGAGCCTGACAAGAGAGCGAGCGAGCGAGCCAGATATGCGAGCGAACGAGCCAGATATGAGAGCGAGCGAGCCAGACATGAGAGCAAGCGAGCGAGCCAGATATGAGAGCAAGCGAGCCAGACATAAGAGCAAGCGAGCAAGCCAGATATGAGAGCGAGCCAGACATGAGAGCAAGCGAGCGAGCCAGATATGAAAGCGAGCGAGCCAGACATGAGAGCAAGCGAGCAAGCCAGATATGAGAGTAAGCGAGTCAGACATGAGAGCAATCGAGCGAGCCAGATATGAGAGCGAGCGAGCCAGACATGAGAGCAAGCGAGCGGGCCAGATATGAGAGCAAGCGAGCCAGACATGAGAGCAAGCGAGCGAGCCAGATATGAGAGCGAGCGAGCCAGACATGAGAGCAAGCAAGCGAGCCAGATATGAGATCAAGAGAGCCAGACATGCGAGCGAGCCAGATAAGAGAGCGAGTCAGACAAGAGAGCAAGTGAGCGAGCCAGATATGAGAGTAAGCGAGCGAGCCAGATTTGAGAGCAAGCGAGCGAGCCAGTTATGAGAGCGAGCGAGATAAGAGAGCAAGCCAAACAGGTGAGCAAGCGAGCGAGCCAGATATGAGAGCAGGCGAGCGAGCCAGATATGAGAGCAAGCGAGCGAGCCAGATAAGAGAGCGAGCGAGATAAGAGAGCGAGCCAGACAAGAGAGCAAGCGAGCGAGCCAGATATGAGAGCGAGCGAGCCAGACATGAGAGCAAGCGAGCGAGCCAGATATGAGAGCGAGGGAGCCAGACATCAGAGCAAGTGAGTGAGCCAGATATGAGAGCAAGCGAGCGAGCCAGATATGAGAGCAAGCGAGCGAGCCAGATATGAGAGCGAGCGAGCCAGACATGAGAGCAAGCGAGCGAGCCAGATATGAGAGCGAGCCAGACATGAGAGCAAGCGAGCGAGCCAGATATGAGAGCGAGCGAGCCAGACATGAGAGCAAGCGAGCGAGCCAGATATGAGAGCGAGTGAGCCAGACATGAGGGCAACCCATCGAGAAAGATTTGAGATCGAGCGAACCAGACATGAGAGCAAGCGAGCGAGCAAGATATGAGATCGAGCGAGCCAGATATGCGAGCAAGTCAGATAAGAGAGCGAGCCAGACAAGAGAGCAAGCGAGCAAGCCAGAGATGAGAGCAAGCGAGCGAGCCAGATGAGAGCAAGCGAGCGAGCCAGATATGCGAGCGAGCAAGCCAGATAAGAGAGCGAGCCAGACAAGAGAGCAAGCGAGCGAGCCAGATATGCGAGCGAGCGAGCCAGATAAGAGAGTGAGCCAGACAAGAGAGCAAGTGAGCGAGCCAGATATGCGAGCGAGCCAGATATGAGAGCGAGCGAGCCAGACATGAGAGCAAGCGAGCGAGCCAGGTATGAGTGCAAGCGAGCGAGACATGAGAGCAATCGAGCGAGCCAGATATGAGAGCGAGCCAGACATGAGAGCAAGCGAGCGAGCCAGATATGAAAGCAAGCGAGCCAGACATGAGAGCAAGCGAGCAAGCCAGATATGAGAGCGATCTAGCCAGACATGAGAGCAAGCGAGCGAGCCAGATATGAGAGCGAGCCAGATATGAGAGCAAGCGAGCGAGCAAGATATGAGAGCGAGCCAGATAAGAGAGCAAAATCAGACAAGAGAGATCGAGCGAGCCAGATATGCGAGCGAGCCAGATAAGAGAGCGAGGCAGAAAAGAGAGCAAGTGAGCGAGCCAGATATGAGAGCAAGCGAGCCAGACATGAGAGCAAGCGAGCAAGATAAATATGAGATCGAGCGAGCCAGACATGAGAGCAAGCGAGCCAGATAAGAGAGTGAGCCAGACAAGAGAGCAAGCGAGCGAGCCAGATATGCGAGCGAGTGAGCCAAATATGAGAGCGAGCCAGACATGAGAGCAAGCGAGCGAACCAGGTATGAGTGCAAGCGAGCGAGACATGAGAGCAATCGAGCGAGCCAGATATGATAGCGAGCCAGACATGAGAGCAAGCGAGCGAGCCAGATATGAAAGTAAGCGAGCCAGACATGAGAGCAAGCGAGCGAGCCAGATATGAGAGCGATCTAGCCAGACATGAGAGCAAGCGAGCGAGCCAGATATGAGAGCGAGCGAGCCAGACATGAGAGCAAGCGAGCGAGCCTGATATGAGAGCGAGTGAGCCAGACATGAGAGCAAGCGAGCGAGCCAGATATGAGAGCGAGCCAGACATGAGAGCAAGCGAGCGAGACAAGAGAGCAAGCAAGCGAGCCAGATATGCGAGCAAGCCATATAAGAGAGTGAGCCAGACAAGAGAGCAAGCGAGCGAGCCAGATATGCGAGCGATCGAGCCAGATATGAGAGCGAGCGAGCCAGACATGAGAGCAAGCGAGCGAGCCAGATATGAGAACTAGGGAGCCAGACATGAGAGCAAGCGAGCGAGCCAGATATGAGAGCGAGCGAGCCAGACATGAGAGCAAGCGAGCGAGCCGGATAAGAGAGCGAGCCAGACAAGAGAGCAAGTGAGTGAGCCAGATATGAGAGCAAGTGAGCGAGCCAGATATGCGAGCGAGCGAGCCAGATAAGAGAGCGAGCCAGACAAGAGAGCAAGCGAGCGAGCCAGATATGACAACTAGGGAGCCAGACATGAGAGCAAGCGAGCGAGCCATATATGAGTGTGATCGAGCCAGACATGAGAGCAAGCGAGCGAGCCAGATATGAGAGCGAACGAGCCAGACATGAGAGCAAGCGAGCGAGCCGGATAAGAGAGCGAGCCAGACAAGAGAGCAAGTGAGTGAGCCAGATATGAGAGCAAGTGAGCGAGCCAGATATGCGAGCGAGCAAGCCAGATAAGAGAGTGAGCCAGACAAGAGAGCAAGCGAGCGAGCCAGAAATGCGAGCGAACGAGCCAGATATGAGAGCGAGCGAGCCAGACATGAGAGCAAGCGAGCGAGCCAGATATGAGAGCAAGCGAGCCAGACATAAGAGCAAGCTAGCAAGCCAAATATGAGAGCGAGCCAGACATGAGAGCAAGCGAGCAAGCCAGATATGAGAGCGAGCGAGCCAGACATGAGAGCAAGCGAGCGAGCAAGATATGAGAGCGAGCGAGCCAGACATGAGAGCAAGCGAGCGAGCCAGATATGAGAGCGAGCCAGACATGAGAGCAAGCGAGCGAACAAGATATGAGAGTGAGCCAGATAAGAGAGCGAACCAGACAAGAGAGCAAGCGAGCGAGCCAGATATGAGAGCGAGCGAGCCAGACTTGAGAGGAAGCCAGATATGAGAGCGAGCGAGCCAGACATGAGAGCAAGCGAGCGAGCCATATATGAGAGCGAGCGAGCCAGACATGAGAGCAAGCGAGCGAGCCAGATATGAGAGCGAGTGAGCCAGACATAAGAGTAAGCGAGCGAGCAAGATATGAGATCGAGCCAGCCAGATAAGCGAGCGAGCCGGATAAGAGAGCGAGCCAGACAAGAGAGCAAGTGAGTGAGCCAGATATGAGAGCAAGTGAGCGAGCCAGATATGCGAGCGAGCGAGCCAGATAAGAGAGCGAGCCAGACAAGAGAGCATGCGAGCGAGCCAGATATGCGAGCGAGCGAGCCAGATAAGAGAGTGAGCCTGACAAGAGAGCAAGCGAGCGAGCCAGATATGCGAGCGAACGAGCCAGATATGAGAGCGAGCGAGCCAGACATGAGAGCAAGCGAGCGAGCCATATATGAGAGCAAGCGAGCCAGACATAAGAGCAAGCGAGCAAGCCAGATATGAGAGCGAGCCAGACATGAGAGCAAGCGAGCGAGCCAGATATGAGAGTAAGCGAGTTAGACATGAGAGCAATCGAGCGAGCCAGATATGAGAGCGAGCGAGCCAGACATGAGAGCAAGCGAGCGGACCACATATGAGAGCAAGCGAGCCAGACATGAGAGCGAGCGAGCCAGACACGAGAGCAAGCGAGCGAGCCAGGTATGAGTGCAAGCGAGCGAGACATGAGAGCAATCGAGCGAGCCAGATATGAGAGCGAGCCAGACATGAGAGCAAGCGAGCGAGCCAGATATGAAAGCAAGCGAGCCAGACATGAGAGCAAGCGAGCAAGCCAGATATGAGAGCGATCTAGCCAGACATGAGAGCAAGCGAGCGAGCCAGATATGAGAGCGAGCCAGATATGAGAGCAAGCGAGCGAGCAAGATATGAGAGCGAGCCAGATAAGAGAGCAAAATCAGACAAGAGAGATCGAGCGAGCCAGATATGCGAGCGAGCCAGATAAGAGAGCGAGGCAGAAAAGAGAGCAAGTGAGCGAGCCAGATATGAGAGCAAGCGAGCCAGACATGAGAGCAAGCGAGCAAGATAAATATGAGATCGAGCGAGCCAGACATGAGAGCATGCGAGCCAGATAAGAGAGTGAGCCAGACAATAGAGCAAGCGAGCGAGCCAGATATGCGAGCGAGTGAGCCAAATATGAGAGCGAGCCAGACATGAGAGCAAGCGAGCGAACCAGGTATGAGTGCAAGCGAGCGAGACATGAGAGCAATCGAGCGAGCCAGATATGAGAGCGAGCCAGATATGAGAGCAAGCGAGCGAGCCAGATATGAGAGCGATCTAGCCAGACATGAGAGCAAGCGAGCGAGCCAGATATGAGAGCGAGCGAGCCAGACATGAGAGCAAGCGAGCGAGCCTGATATGAGAGCGAGTGAGCCAGACATGAGAGCAAGCGAGCGAGCCAGATATGAGAGCGAGCCAGACATGAGAGCAAGCGAGCGAGACAAGAGAGCAAGCAAGTGAGCCAGATATGCGAGCAAGCCATATAAGAGAGTGAGCCAGACAAGAGAGCAAGCGAGCGAGCCAGATATGCGAGCGAGCCAGATATGAGAGCGAGCGAGCCAGACATGAGAGCAAGCGAGCGAGCCAGATATGAGAACTAGGGAGCCAGACATGAGAGCAAGCGAGCGAGCCAGATATGAGTGTGATCGAGCCAGACATGAGAGCAAGCGAGCGAGCCAGATATGAGAGCGAGCGAGCCAGACATGAGAGCAAGCGAGCGAGCCGGATAAGAGAGCGAGCCAGACAAGAGAGCAAGTGAGTGAGCCAGATATGAGAGCAAGTGAGCGAGCCAGATATGCGAGCGAGCGAGCCAGATAAGAGAGCGAGCCAGACAAGAGAGCAAGCGAGCGAGCCAGATATGAGAACTAGGGAGCCAGACATGAGAGCAAGCGAGCGAGCCAGATATGAGTGTGCTCGAGCCAGACATGAGAGCAAGCGAGTGAGCCAGATATGAGAGCGAGCGAGCCAGACATGAGAGCAAGCGAGCGAGCCGGATAAGAGAGCGAGCCAGACAAGAGAGCAAGTGAGTGAGCCAGATATGAGAGCAAGTGAGCGAGCCAGATATGCGAGCGAGCAAGCCAGATAAGAGAGTGAGCCAGACAAGAGAGCAAGCGAGCAAGCCAGATATGCGAGCGAACGAGCCAGATATGAGAGCGAGCGAGCCAGACATGAGAGCAAGCGAGCGAGCCATATATGAGAGCAAACGAGCCAGACATAAGAGCAAGCGAGCAAGCCAGATATGAGAGCGAGCCAGACATGAGAGCAAGCCAGACATGAGAGCAAGCGAGCAAGCCAGATATGAGAGTAAGCGAGTCAGACATGAGAGCAATCGAGCGAGCCAGATATGAGAGCGAGCGAGCCAGACATGAGAGCAAGCGAGCGGGCCAGATATGAGAGCAAGCGAGCCAGACATGAGAGCAATCGAGCGAGCCAGATATGAGAGCAAGCGAGCCAGACATGAGAGCAAGCGAGCGAGCCAGATATGAGAGCGAGCGAGCCAGACATGAGAGCAAGCGAGCGAGCCAGACATGAGAGCAAGCGAGCGAGCCAGATAAGAGAGCAAGCGAGCCAGACATGAGAGCAAGCGAGCGAGCCAGATATGAGAGCGAGTGAGCCAGACATGAGAGCAAGCGAGCGAGCCAGATATGAGAGTAAGCGAGCCAGACATGAGAGCAAGCGAGCGAGCCAGATATGAGAGCGAGCCAGACATGAGAGCAAGCGAGCGAGCAAGATATGAGAGCGAGCCAGATAAGAGAGCGATCCAGAAGAGAGAGCAAGCGAGCGAGCCAGATATGAGAGCGAGCAAGCCAGACATGAGAGCAAGCGAGCGAGCAAGATATGAGATCGAGCGAGCCAGATATGCGAGAGAGTCAGATAAGAGAGCGAGCCAGACAAGAGAGCAAGTGAGCGAGCCAGATATGCGAGAGAGTCAGATAAGATAGCGAGCCAGACAAGAGAGCAAGTGAGCGAGCCAGATATGAGAGCAAGCGAGCGAGCCAGATATGAGAGCAAGCTAGCGAGCCAGATATGAGAGCGAGCGAGATAAGAGAGCGAGCCAGACATGAGAGCAAGCGAGCGAGCCAGATATGAGTGCAAGCGAGCGAGCCAGATGAGAGCAAGCGAGCAAGCCAGATATGCGAGCGAGCGAGCCAGATAAGAGAGTGAGCCAGACAAGAGAGCAAGCGAGCGAGCCAGATATGCGAGCGAGCGAGCCAGATATGAGAGCGAGCGAGCCAGACATGAGAGCAAGCGAGCGAGCCAGATATGAGATCGAGCGAGCCAGATAAGAAAGCGAGCCAGACCAGAGAGCAAGCGAGCGAGCCAGATATGAGAGCAAGCGAGCGAGCCAGATATGAGAGCGAGCGAGCCAGACATGAGAGCAAGCGAGCGAGCCAGATATGAGAAAGAGCGAGCCAGACATGAGAGCAAGTGAGCGAGACAGATATGAGAGCAAGCGAGCCAGACATGAGAGCAAGCGAGCGAGCCAGATATAAGAGAGAGCGAGCGAGCCAGACATGAGAGCAAGCGAGCGAGCCAGATATGAGAGCAAGTAAGCCAGACATGAGAGCAAGCGAGCGAGCAAGATATGAGATCGAGCGAGCCAGATATGCGAGCGAGTCAGATAAGAGAGCGAGCCAGACAAGAGAGCAAGTGAGCGAGCCAGATATGAGAGCAAGCGAGCGAGCCAGATATGAGAGCAAGCGAGCGAGCCAGATATGAGAGCGAGCAAGATAAGAGAGCGAGCCAGACAAGAGAGCAAGCGAGCGAGCCAGATGAGAGCAAGCGAGCGAGCCAGATATGCGAGCGAGCGAGCCAGATAAGAGAGCGAGTCAGACAAGAGAGCAAGCGAGCGAGCCAGATATGCGAGCGAGCAAGCCAGATAAGAGAGTGAGCCAGACAAGAGAGCAAGCGAGCGAGCCAGATATGCGAGCCAGATATGAGAGAGAGCGAGCCAGACATGAGAGCAAGCGAGTGAGCCAGGTATGAGAGCAAGTGAGCCAGACATGAGAGCAATCGAGCGAGCCAGATATGAGAGCGAGCGAGCCAGACATGAGAGCAAGCGAGCGAGCCAGATATGAGAGCAAGCGAGCCAGACATGAGAGCAAGCGAGCGAGCAAGATATGAGAGCGATCGAGCCAGACATGAGAGTAAGCGAGCGAGCCAGATATGAGAGCGAGCGAGCCAGATATGAGAGCGAGTGAGCCAGACATGAGAGCAAGCGAGCGAGCCAGATATGAGAGCAAGCGAGCCAGACATGAGAGCAAGCAGGCGAGCCAGATATGAGAGCGATGGAGCCAGACATGAGAGTAAGCGAGCGAGCCAGATATGAGAGCGAGCGAGCCAGATATGAGAGCGAGTGAGCCAGACATGAGAGCAAGCGAGCGAGCCAGATATGAGAGCAAGCCAGACATGAGAGCAAGCGAGCGAGCCAGATATGAGAGGGAGCGAGCCAGACATGAGGGCAAGCGAGCGAGCCAGATATGAGAGCGAGCCAGACATGAGAGCAAGCGAGCGAGCAAGATATGAGAGCAAGCCAGATAAGAGAGCGATCCAGACAAGAGAGCAAGCGAGCGAGCCAGATATGAGAGCGAGCAAGCCAGACATTAGAGCAAGCGAGCGAGACAAATATGAGAGCGAGCGAGCCAGACATGAGAGCAAGCGAGCGAGCCAGATATGAGAGCGAGCGAGCCAGATATGAGAGCAAGCGAACGAGCCAGATATGCGAGCGAGCGAGCCAGATAAGAGAGCGAGCCAGACAAGAGAGCAAGCGAGCGAGTAAGATATAAGAGCAAGCGAGCGAGCCAGATATGAGAGCAAGCGAGTGAGCCAGATATGAGAGCAAGCGAGCGAGCCAGATATGAGAGCAAGCGAGCGAGCCAGATATGAGAGCGAGCGAGCCAGATATGAGAGCGAGTGAGCCAGACATGAGAGCAAGCGAGCGAGCCAGATATGAGAGCAAGCCAGACATGAGAGCAAGCGAGCGAGCCAGATATGAGAGGGAGCGAGCCAGACATGAGGGCAAGCGAGCGAGCCAGATATGAGAGCGAGCCAGACATGAGAGCAAGCGAGCGAGCAAGATATGAGAGCGAGCCAGATAAGAGAGCGATCCAGACAAGAGAGCAAGCGAGCGAGCCAGATATGAGAGCGAGCAAGCCAGACATTAGAGCAAGCGAGCGAGACAAATATGAGAGCGAGCGAGCCAGACATGAGAGCAAGCGAGCGAGCCAGATATGAGAGCGAGCGAGCTAGATATGAGAGCAAGCGAACGAGCCAGATATGCGAGCGAGCGAGCCAGATAAGAGAGCGAGCCAGACAAGAGAGCAAGCGAGCGAGTAAGATATAAGAGCAAGCGAGCGAGCCAGATATGAGAGCAAGCGAGTGAGCCAGATATGAGAGCAAGCGAGCGAGCCAGATATGAGAGCAAGCGAGCGAGCCAGATATGAGAGCGAGCGAGCCAGACATGAGACCAAGCGAGCGAGCAAGATATGAGAGCGAGACAGATATGCGAGCGAGCCAGAAATGCGAGCGAGCCAGATAAGAGAGCGAGCCAGATAAGAGAGCGAGCCAGACAAGAGAGCAAGCAAGCTAGCCGGATATGAGAGCAAGCGAGCGAAACAGAAATGAGAGCGAGCAAGTCAGATATGCGAGAGAGCCAGACAAGAGCGCAAGTGAGCGAACCAGATATGAGAGCGAGCGAGAAAGACATGAGAGCAAGCGAGCAAGCCAGATATGAGGGCGAGCGAGCCAGACATGAGCGCAAGCGAGCGAGCCAGATATGCGAGCGAGCCAGATATGCGAGCGATCGAGCCAGATAAGAGAGCGAGTGAGCCAGACATGAGAGCAAGCGAGCGAGCCAGATATGAGAGTGAGCGAGCCAGACATGAGAGCAAGAGAGCGAGCCAGATATGAGAGCGAGCGAGCCAGATATGAGAGCGAGTGAGCCAGACATGAGAGCAAGCGAGCGAGCCAGATATGAGAGTGAGCGAGCCAGACATGAGAGCAAGCGAGCGAGCCAGATATGCGAGCGAGCCAGATAAGAGAGCGAGCGAGACAAGAGATCAAGCGAGCAAGCAAGATATGAGAGCAAGCGAGCGAGCCAGATAAGAGAGCAAGCGAGCGAGCCAGATATGAGAGCAAGCGAGCGAGCCAGATATGAGAGCGAGCGAGCCAGACATGAGACCAAGCGAGCGAGCAAGATATGAGAGCGAGCGAGCCAGATATGCGAGCGAGCCAGAAATGCGAGCGAGTGAGCCAGATAAGAGAGCGAGCCAGATAAGAGAGCGAGCCAGACAAGAGAGCAAGCAAGCTAGCCGGATATGAGAGCAAGCGAGCGAGCCAGATATGAGAGCAAGCAAGTCAGATATGCGAGCAAGCCAGATAAGAGAGAGAGCCAGACAAGAGAGCAAGTGAGCGAACCAGATATGAGAGCGAGCGAGCCAGACATGAGAGCAAGCGAGCAAGCCAGATATGAGGGACAGCGAGCCAGACATGAGCGCAAGCGAGCGAGCCAGATATGAGAGCGAGCCAGACATGAGAGCAAGCGAGCGAGACAAGAGAGCAAGCAAGCGAGCCAGATATGCGAGCAAGCCATATAAGAGAGTGAGCCAGACAAGAGAGCAAGCCAGCGAGCCAGATATGCGAGCGAGCCAGATATGAGAGCGAGCGAGCCAGACATGAGAGCAAGCGAGCGAGCCAGATATGAGAACTAGGGAGCCAGACATGAGAGCAAGCGAGCGAGCCAGATATGAGTGTGATCGAGCCAGACATGAGAGCAAGCGAGCGAGCCAGATATGAGAGCGAGCGAGCCAGACATGAGAGCAAGCGAGCGAGCCGGATAAGAGAGCGAGCCAGACAAGAGAGCAAGTGAGTGAGCCAGATATGAGAGCAAGTGAGCGAGCCAGATATGCGAGCGAGCGAGCCAGATAAGAGAGCGAGCCAGACAAGAGAGCAAGCGAGCGAGCCAGATATGAGAACTAGGGAGCCAGACATGAGAGCAAGCGAGCGAGCCAGATATGAGTGTGCTCGAGCCAGACATGAGAGCAAGCGAGTGAGCCAGATATGAGAGCGAGCGAGCCAGACATGAGAGCAAGCGAGCGAGCCGGATAAGAGAGCGAGCCAGACAAGAGAGCAAGTGAGTGAGCCAGATATGAGAGCAAGTGAGCGAGCCAGATATGCGAGCGAGCAAGCCAGATAAGAGAGTGAGCCAGACAAGAGAGCAAGCGAGCAAGCCAGATATGCGAGCGAACGAGCCAGATATGAGAGCGAGAGAGCCAGACATGAGAGCAAGCGAGCGAGCCATATATGAGAGCAAACGAGCCAGACATAAGAGCAAGCGAGCAAGCCAGATATGAGAGCGAGCCAGACATGAGAGCAAGCGAGCGAGCCAGATATGAGAGCGAGCGAGCCAGACATGAGAGCAAGCGAGCAAGCCAGATATGAGAGTAAGCGAGCCAGACATGAGAGCAATCGAGCGAGCCAGATATGAGAGCGAGCGAGCCAGACATGAGAGCAAGCGAGCGGGCCAGATATGAGAGCAAGCGAGCCAGACATGAGAGCAATCGAGCGAGCCAGATATGAGAGCAAGCGAGCCAGACATGAGAGCAAGCGAGCGAGCCAGATATGAGAGCGAGCGAGCCAGACATGAGAGCAAGCGAGCGAGCCAGACATGAGAGCAAGCGAGCGAGCCAGATAAGAGAGCAAGCGAGCCAGACATGAGAGCAAGCGAGCGAGCCAGATATGAGAGCGAGTGAGCCAGACATGAGAGCAAGCGAGCGAGCCAGATATGAGAGTAAGCGAGCCAGACATGAGAGCAAGCGAGCGAGCCAGATATGAGAGCGAGCCAGACATGAGAGCAAGCGAGCGAGCAAGATATGAGAGCGAGCCAGATAAGAGAGCGATCCAGAAGAGAGAGCAAGCGAGCGAGCCAGATATGAGAGCGAGCAAGCCAGACATGAGAGCAAGCGAGCGAGCAAGATATGAGATCGAGCGAGCCAGATATGCGAGAGAGTCAGATAAGAGAGCGAGCCAGACAAGAGAGCAAGTGAGCGAGCCAGATATGCGAGAGAGTCAGATAAGATAGCGAGCCAGACAAGAGAGCAAGTGAGCGAGCCAGATATGAGAGCAAGCGAGCGAGCCAGATATGAGAGCAAGCTAGCGAGCCAGATATGAGAGCGAGCGAGATAAGAGAGCGAGCCAGACATGAGATCAAGCGAGCGAGCCAGATATGAGAGCAAGCGAGCGAGCCAGATGAGAGCAAGCGAGCAAGCCAGATATGCGAGCGAGCGAGCCAGATAAGAGAGTGAGCCAGACAAGAGAGCAAGCGAGCGAGCCAGATATGCGAGCGAGCGAGCCAGATATGAGAGCGAGCGAGCCAGACATGAGAGCAAGCGAGCGAGCCAGATATGAGATCGAGCGAGCCAGATAAGAAAGCGAGCCAGACCAGAGAGCAAGCGAGCGAGCCAGATATGAGAGCAAGCGAGCGAGCCAGATATGAGAGCGAGCGAGCCAGACATGAGAGCAAGCGAGCGAGCCAGATATGAGAAAGAGCGAGCCAGACATGAGAGCAAGTGAGCGAGCCAGATATGAGAGCAAGCGAGCCAGACATGAGAGCAAGCGAGCGAGCCAGATATAAGAGAGAGCGAGCGAGCCAGACATGAGAGCAAGCGAGCGAGCCAGATATGAGAGCAAGTAAGCCAGACATGAGAGCAAGCGAGCGAGCAAGATATGAGATCGAGCGAGCCAGATATGCGAGCGAGTCAGATAAGAGAGCGAGCCAGACAAGAGAGCAAGTGAGCGAGCCAGATATGAGAGCAAGCGAGCGAGCCAGATATGAGAGCAAGCGAGCGAGCCAGATATGAGAGCGAGCAAGATAAGAGAGCGAGCCAGACAAGAGAGCAAGCGAGCGAGCCAGATGAGAGCAAGCGAGCGAGCCAGATATGCGAGCGAGCGAGCCAGATAAGAGAGCGAGTCAGACAAGAGAGCAAGCGAGCGAGCCAGATATGCGAGCGAGCAAGCCAGATAAGAGAGTGAGCCAGACAAGAGAGCAAGCGAGCGAGCCAGATATGCGAGCCAGATATGAGAGCGAGCGAGCCAGACATGAGAGCAAGCGAGTGAGCCAGGTATGAGAGCAAGTGAGCCAGACATGAGAGCAATCGAGCGAGCCAGATATGAGAGCGAGCGAGCCAGACATGAGAGCAAGCGAGCGAGCCAGATATGAGAGCAAGCGAGCCAGACATGAGAGCAAGCGAGCAAGCAAGATATGAGAGCGATCGAGCCAGACATGAGAGTAAGCGAGCGAGCCAGATATGAGAGCGAGCGAGCCAGATATGAGAGCGAGTGAGCCAGACATGAGAGCAAGCGAGCGAGCCAGATATGAGAGCAAGCGAGCCAGACATGAGAGCAAGCGAGCGAGCCAGATATGAGAGCGATCGAGCCAGACATGAGAGTAAGCGAGCGAGCCAGATATGAGAGCGAGCGAGCCAGATATGAGAGCGAGTGAGCCAGACATGAGAGCAAGCGAGCGAGCCAGATATGAGAGCAAGCCAGACATGAGAGCAAGCGAGCGAGCCAGATATGAGAGGGAGCGAGCCAGACATGAGGGCAAGCGAGCGAGCCAGATATGAGAGCGAGCCAGACATGAGAGCAAGCGAGCGAGCAAGATATGAGAGCGAGCCAGATAAGAGAGCGATCCAGACAAGAGAGCAAGCGAGCGAGCCAGATATGAGAGCGAGCAAGCCAGACATTAGAGCAAGCGAGCGAGACAAATATGAGAGCGAGCGAGCCAGACATGAGAGCAAGCGAGCGAGCCAGATATGAGAGCGAGCGAGCCAGATATGAGAGCAAGCGAACGAGCCAGATATGCGAGCGAGCGAGCCAGATAAGAGAGCGAGCCAGACAAGAGAGCAAGCGAGCGAGTAAGATATAAGAGCAAGCGAGCGAGCCAGATATGAGAGCAAGCGAGTGAGCCAGATATGAGAGCAAGCGAGCGAGCCAGATATGAGAGCAAGCGAGCGAGCCAGATATGAGAGCGAGCGAGCCAGACATGAGACCAAGCGAGCGAGCAAGATATGAGAGCGAGACAGATATGCGAGCGAGCCAGAAATGCGAGCGAGCCAGATAAGAGAGCGAGCCAGATAAGAGAGCGAGCCAGACAAGAGAGCAAGCAAGCTAGCCGGATATGAGAGCAAGCGAGCGAAACAGAAATGAGAGCGAGCAAGTCAGATATGCGAGAGAGCCAGACAAGAGCGCAAGTGAGCGAACCAGATATGAGAGCGAGCGAGAAAGACATGAGAGCAAGCGAGCAAGCCAGATATGAGGGCGAGCGAGCCAGACATGAGCGCAAGCGAGCGAGCCAGATATGCGAGCGAGCCAGATATGCGAGCGATCGAGCCAGATAAGAGAGCGAGTGAGCCAGACATGAGAGCAAGCGAGCGAGCCAGATATGAGAGTGAGCGAGCCAGACATGAGAGCAAGAGAGCGAGCCAGATATGAGAGCGAGCGAGCCAGATATGAGAGCGAGTGAGCCAGACATGAGAGCAAGCGAGCGAGCCAGATATGAGAGTGAGCGAGCCAGACATGAGAGCAAGCGAGCGAGCCAGATATGCGAGCGAGCCAGATAAGAGAGCGAGCGAGACAAGAGATCAAGCGAGCAAGCAAGATATGAGAGCAAGCGAGCGAGCCAGATAAGAGAGCAAGCGAGCGAGCCAGATATGAGAGCAAGCGAGCGAGCCAGATATGAGAGCGAGCGAGTCAGACATGAGACCAAGCGAGCGAGCAAGATATGAGAGCGAGCGAGCCAGATATGCGAGCGAGCCAGAAATGCGAGCGAGTGAGCCAGATAAGAGAGCGAGCCAGATAAGAGAGCGAGCCAGACAAGAGAGCAAGCAAGCTAGCCGGATATGAGAGCAAGCGAGCGAGCCAGATATGAGAGCGAACGAGCCAGACATGAGATCAAGCGAGCGAGCCAGATATGAGAGCGAGCCAGACATGAGAGCAAGCGAGCGAGCCAGATATGAGAGCGAGCGAGACAGACATGAGAGCAAGCGAGCAAGCCAGATATGAGGGACAGCGAGCCAGACATGAGCGCAAGCGAGCCAGATATGCGAGCGAGCGAGCCAGATAAGAGAGCTAGCCAAAAAAGAGAGCAAGCGAGCGAGCCAGATATGCGAGCGAGCCAGATAAGAGAGCAAGCGAGCGAGCCAGATATGAGAGCGAGCGAGACAGACATGAGAGCAAGCGAGCGAGCCAGATATGAGGGCCAGCAAGCAAGCAAGATATGAGAGCGAGACAGATAAGAGGGCGAACCAGACAAGAGAACAATCGAGCGAGCCAGATATGAGAGCGAGCGAGCCAGACATGAGAGCAAGCTAGCGAGCAAGATATGAGAGCGAGCGACCCAGATATGCGAGCGAGCGAGCCAGATAAGAGAGCGAGCCAGATATGAGAGCGAGCGAGCCAGACATGAGAGCAAGCGAGCGAGCCAGATATGAGAGCGAGCGAGCCAAACATGAGAGCAAGCGAGCGAACAAGATATGAGAGCGAGCAAGCCAGACATGAGAGCAAGCGAGCGAGCCAGATGTGAGAGCGAGTCAGACAAGAGAGCAAGTAAGTGAGCCAGACAAGAGAGCAAGCGAACCAGACAAGAGAGCAAGCAAGCGAGCCAGATATGCGCGCGAGCGAGCCAGATAAGAGAGTGAGCCAGACAAGAGAGCAAGCGAGCCAGATATGCGAGCGAGCGAGCCAGATATGAAAGCGAGCGAGCCAGACATGAGAGCAAGCGAGCGAGCCAGATATGAGAGCGATCGAGCCAGACATGAGAGCAAGCGAGCGAGCCAGATATGAGAGCGAGCGAGCCAGACATGAGAGCAAGCGAGCGAGCCAGATATGAGAGCGAGCGAGCCAGATATGAAAGCGAGCGAGCCAGACATGAGAGCAAGCGAGCGAGCCAGATATGAGAGCGATCGAGCCAGACATGAGAGCAAGCGAGCGAGCCAGATATGAGAGCGAGCGAGCCAGACAAGAGAGCAAGTGAGTGAGCCGGATATGCGAGTGTGCGAACCAGATAAGAGAGCAAGCCAGATATGAGAGCGAGCCAGACATGAGAGCAAGCGAGCGAGCAAGATATGAGAGCGAGCAAAATAAGAGAGCGAACCAGACATGAGAGCAAGCGAGCGAGCCAGATATGAGAGCGAGCGAGCCAGCAATGAGAGCAAGCGAGCAAGCCAGATATGAGAGCGAGCGAGCCAGACATGAGAGCAAGCGAGCGAGCAAGATATGAGAGCGAGCGAGCCAAACATGAAAGCAAGCGAGCGAGCCAGATATGAGAGCGAGGGAGCCAGACATGAGAGCAAGCGAGCGTGCCAGATATGAGAGCGAGTGAGACAGACATGAGAGCAAGCGAGCGAGCAAGATATGAGATCGAGCGAGCCAGATATGCGAGCGAGCCAGATAAGAGAGCGAGTCAGACAAGAGAGCAAGTGAGTGAGCCAGATATGAGAGCAAGCGAGCGATCCAGATATGAGAGCAAGCGAGCGAGCCAGATATGAGAGCAAGCGAGCGAGCAAGATATGAGAGCAAGCAAGCGAGCGAGCCAGATAAGAGAGCGAGCCAGACAAGAGAGCAAGCGAGCCAGACAAGAGAGCAAGCAAGCGAGCCAGATATGCGAGCGAGCGAGCCAGATAAGAGAGTGAGCCAGACAAGAGAGCAAGCGAGCGAGCCAGATATGCGAGCGAGCGAGCCAGATATGAAAGCGAGTGAGCCAGACATGAGAGCAAGCGAGCGAGCCAGATATGAGAGCGAGCCAGACATGAGATCAAGCGAGCGAGCAAGATATGAGAGCGAGCCAGATAAGAGAGCAAGCGAGTGAGCCAGATATGAGAGCGAGGGAGCCAGACATGAGAGCGAGCGAGCCAGACATGAGAGCAAGCGAGCGAGCAAGATATGAGAGCGAGTGAGCCAGACATGAGAGCAAGCGAGCGAGCCAGATATGAGAGCGAGTGAGCCAGACATGAGAGCAAGTGAGCGAGCCAGATATGAGAGCGAGCCAGACATGAGATCAAGCGAGCGAGCAAGATATGAGAGCGAACCAGAAAAGAGAGCAAGCGAGTGAGCCAGATATGAGAGCGAGGGAGCCAGACATGAGAGCGAGCGAGCCAGACATCAGAGCAAGCGAGCGAGCAAGATATGAGAGCGAGTGAGCCAGACATGAGAGCAAGCTAGCGAGCCAGATATGAGAGCGAGCGAGCCAGACATGAGAGCAAGCGAGCGAGACATATATGAGAGCGAGCCAGACATGAGAGCAAGCGAGCGAGCAAGATATGAGAGCGAGCCAGATAAGAGAGCGAACCAGACAAGAGAGCAAGCGAGCTAGCCAGATATGAGAGCGAGCCAGACATGAGAGCAAGCGAGCGAGTAAGATATGAGAGCGAGCCAGATAAGAGAGCGAACCAGACATGAGAGCAAGCGAGCGAGCCAGATATGAGAGCGAGCGAGCCAGCAATGAGAGCAAGCGAGCGAGCCAGATATGAGAGCGAGCGAGCCAGACATGAGAGCAAGCGAGCGAGCAAGATATGAGAGCGAGCGAGCCAAACATGAGAGAAAGCGAGCGAGCCAGATATGAGAGCGAGTGAGCCAGACATGGGAGCAGGCGAGCGAGCCAGATATGAGAGTGAGCGAGCCAGATATGAGAGCGAGCCAGACATGAGAGCAAGCGAGCAAGCCAGATATGAGAGCAAGCGAGCGAGATAGATATGAGAGCGATCGAGCCAGACATAAGAGCAACCAAGCGAGCCAGATATGAGAGCGAGCGAGGCAAACATGAGAGCAAGCGAGCGAGCCACATATGAGAGCGAGCGAGCCAGACATGAGAGCAAGCGAGCGAGCAAGATATGAGAGCGAGCCAGCCAGATATGCAAGCGAGCGAGAGAGATATGAGAGCGAGCCAGATAAGAGAGTGAACCAGACAAGAGAGCAAGCGAGCCAGACAAGAGAGCAAGCAAGCGAGCCAGATATGCGAGCGAGCGAGCCAGATAAGAGAGTGAGCCAGACAAGAGAGCAAGCGAGCGAGCCAGATATGCGAGCGAGCGAGCCAGATATGAAAGCGAGCGAGCCAGACATGAGAGCAAGCGAGCGAGCAAGATATGAGATCGAGCGAGCAAGACATGAGAGCAAGTCAGATAAGAGAGCGAGCCAGACAAGAGAGCAAGTGAGCGAGCCAGATATGAGAGCAAGCGAGCGAGCCAGACATGAGAGCAAGAGAGCGAGACAGATATGAGAGCGAACGAGCCAGACATGAGAGCAAGCGAGCAAGCCAAATATGAGAGCGAGCCAGACATGAGAGCAAGCGAGCGAGCCAGATATGAGAGCGAGCGAGCCAGACATGAGAGCAAGCGAGCGAGCCAGGTATGAGAGCAAGTGAGCCAGACATGAGAGCAATCGAGCGAGCCAGATATGAGAGCGAGCGAGCGAGCCAGATATGAGAGCAAGCGAGCGAGCCAGATATGAGAGCGAGCGAGATAAGAGAGCGAGCAGACAAGAGAGCAAGCGAGCCAGATATGAGAGCAAGCGAGCAATTCAGATATGCAAGCGAGCCAGATAAGAGAGCGAACCAGACAAGAGAGCAAGCGAGCTAGCCAGATATGAGAGCAAGCGAGCCAGACATGAGAGCAAGCGAGCGAGCCAGATATGAGAGCGAGCGAGTCAGACATGAGAGCAAGCGAGCAAGCCAGATATGAGAGCAAGCGAGCCTTACATGAGAGCAAGCGAGCCAGATATGAGAGCGAGTGAGCCAGACATGAGAGCAAGCCAGCGAGCAAGATATGAGATCGAGCGAGCCAGATATGCGAGCGAGCCAGATAAGAGAGCGAGCCAGACAAGAGAGCAAGCGAGCGAGCCAGATATGCGAGCGAGCAAGCCAGATTAGAGAGTGAGCCAGACAAGAGAGCAAGCGAGCGAGCCAGATATGCGAGCGAGCGAGCCAGACATGAGAGCAAGCGAGCGAGCCTGGTATGAGAGCAAGCGAGCAAGACATGAGAGCAATCGAGCGAGCCAGATATGAGAGCAAGCGAGCCAGACATGAGAGCAAGCGAGCGAGCCAGATATGAGAGCGAGCGAGCCAGACATGAGAGCAAGCGAGCGAGCCAGATATGAGAGCGAGTGAGCCAGACATGAGAGCAAGCGAGCGAGCCAGATATGAGAGCGAGCCAGACATGAGAGCAAGCGAGCGAGCAAGATATGAGAGCGAGCCAGATAAGAGAGCGATCCAGACAAGAGAGCAAGCGAGCGAGCCAGATATGAGAGCGAGCAAGCCAGACATGAGAGCAAGCGAGCGAGCAAGATATGAGATCGAGCGAGCCAGATATGCGAGCGGGTCAGATAAGAGAGCGAGCCAGACAAGAGAGCAAGTGAGCGAGCCAGATATGAGAGCGAGCGAGATAAGAGAGCGAGCCAGACAAGAGAGCAAGCGAGCGAGCCAGATATGAGAGCAAGCGAGCAAGCCAGATATGCGAGCGAGCGAGCCAGATAAGAGAGCGAGTCAGACAAGAGAGCAAGCGAGCGAGCCAGATATGCGAGCGAGCAAGCCAGATAAGAGAGTGAGCCAGACAAGAGAGCAAGCGAGCGAGCCAGATATGCGAGCGAGCGAGCCAGATATGAGAGCGAGCAAGCCAGACATGAGAGCAAGCGAGCGAGCAAGGTATGAGAGCAAGTGAGCCAGACATGAGAGCAATCGAGCGAGCCAGATATGAGAGCGAGCGAGCCAGACAAGAGAGCAAGCGAGCGAGCCAGATATGAGAGCAAGCGAGCGAGCCAGATGAGAGCAAGCGAGTGAGCCAGATATGCGAGCGAGCGAGCCAGATAAGAGAGTGAGCCAGACAAGAGAGCAAGCGAGCGAGCCAGATATGCGAGCAAGCGAGCAAGATATGAGAGCGAGCGAGCCAGACATGAGAGCAAGCGAGCAAGCCAGGTATGAGAGCAATCGAGCGAGCCAGATATGAGAGCAAGCGAGCCAGACATGAGAGCAAGCGAGCGAGCCAGATATGAGAGGGAGCGAGCCAGACATGAGAGCAAGCGAGCGAGCCAGATATGAGAGCAAGCGAGCGAGCCAGATATGAGAGCAAGCGAGCCAGACATGAGAGCAAGCGAGCGAGCCAGATATGAGAGCGAGCGAGCCAGACATGAGAGCAAGCGAGCGAGCCAGATATGAGAGCGAGTGAGCCAGACATGAGAGCAAGCGAGCGAGCCAGACATGAGAGCAAGCGAGCGAGCCAGATATGAGAGCGAGCGAGCCAGACATGAGAGCAAGCGAGCGAGCCAGATATGAGAGCGAGTGAGCCAGACATGAGAGCAAGCGAGCGAGCCAAATATGAAAGCAAGCGAGCGAGAAAGATATGAGAGTGAGCCAGATAAGAGAGCGATCCATACAAGAGAGCAAGCGAGCGAGCCATATATGAGAGCGAGCAAGCCAGACATGAGAGCAAGCGAGCGAGCAAGATATGAGATCGAGCGAGCCAGATATGCGAGCGAGCCAGATATGAGAGCGAGCAAGCCAGACATGAGAGCAAGCGAGCGAGCAAGATATGAGATCGAGCGAGCCAGATATGCGAGCGAGCCAGATATGAGAGCGAGCGAGCCAGACATAAGAGCAAGCGAGCGAGCCAGACATGAGAGCAAGCGAGCGATCCTGATATGAGAGCAAGCGAGCCAGACATGAGAGCAAGCGAGCGAGCCATATATGAGAGCGAGCGAGCCAGACATTAGAGCAAGCGAGCGAGCCAGATATGAGAGCGAGTGAGCCAGACATGAGAGCAAGCGAGCGAGCCAGATATGAGAGCAAGCGAGCCAGACATGAGAGCAAGCGAGCGAGCCAGATATGAGAGCGAGTGAGCCAGACATGAGAGCAAGCGAGCGAGCCAGATATGAGAGCGAGCCAGACATGAGAGCAAGCGAGCGAGCAAGATATGAGAGCGAGCCAGATAAGAGAGCGATCCAGACAAGAGAGCAAGCGAGCGAGCCAGGTATGAGAGCGAGCAAGCCAGACATGAGAGCAAGCGAGCGAGCAAGATATGAGATCGAGCGAGCCAGATATGCGAGCGGGTCAGATAAGAGAGCGAGCCAGACAAGAGAGCAAGTGAGCGAGCCAGATATGAGAGCAAGCGAGCGAGCCAGATATGAGAGCAAGCGAGCGAGCCAGATATGAGAGCGAGCGAGATAAGAGAGCGAGCCAGACAAGAGAGCAAGCGAGTGAGCCAGATATGAGAGCAAGCGAGCTAGCCAGATGAGAGCAAGCGAGCAAGCCAGATATGCGAGCGAGCGAGCCAGATAAGAGAGCGAGTCAGACAAGAGAGCAAGCGAGCGAGCCAGATATGCGAGCGAGCGAGCCAGATATGAGAGCGAGCAAGCCAGACATGAAAGCAAGCGAGCGAGCAAGGTATGAGAGCAAGTGAGCCAGACATGAGAGCAATCGAGCGAGCCAGATATGAGAGCGAGCGAGCCAGACAAGAGAGCAAGCGAGCGAGCCAGATATGAGAGCAAGCGAGCGAGCCAGATGAGAGCAAGCGAGTGAGCCAGATATGCGAGCGAGCGAGCCAGATAAGAGAGTGAGCCAGACAAGAGAGCAAGCGAGCGAGCCAGATATGCGAGCGAGCGAGCAAGATATGAGAGCGAGCGAGCCAGACATGAGAGCAAGCGAGCAAGCCAGGTATGAGAGCAATCGAGCGAGCCAAATATGAGAGCAAGCGAGCCAGACATGAGAGCAAGCGAGCGAGCCAGATATGAGAGGGAGCGAGCCAGACATGAGAGCAAGCGAGCGAGCCAGATATGAGAGCAAGCGAGCGAGCCAGATATGAGAGCAATCGAGCCAGACATGAGAGCAAGCGAGCGAGCCAGATATGAGAGCGAGCGAGCCAGACATGAGAGCAAGCGAGCGAGCCAGATATGAGAGCGAGTGAGCCAGACATGAGAGCAAGCGAGCGAGCCAGACATGAGAGCAAGCGAGCGAGCCAGATATGAGAGCGAGCGAGCCAGACAAGAGAGCAAGCGAGCGAGCCAGATATGAGAGCGAGTGAGCCAGACATGAGAGCAAGCGAGCGAGCCAGATATGAGAGCAAGCGAGCGAGAAAGATATGAGAGTGAGCCAGATAAGAGAGCGATCCATACAAGAGAGCAAGCGAGCGAGCCAGATATGAGAGCGATCAAGCCAGACATGAGAGCAAGCGAGCGAGCAAGATATGAGATCGAGCGAGCCAGATATGCGAGTGAGCCAGATATGAGAGCGAGCAAGCCAGACATGAGAGCAAGCGAGCGAGCAAGATATGAGATCGAGCGAGCCAGATATGCGAGCGAGCCAGATATGAGAGCGAGCGAGCCAGACATGAGAGCAAGCGAGCGAGCCAGACATGAGAGCAAGCGAGCGATCCAGATATGAGAGCAAGCGAGCCAGACATGAGAGCAAGCGAGCGAGCCATATATGAGAGAGAGCGAGCCAGACATTAGAGCAAGCGAGCGAGCCAGATATGAGAGCGAGTGAGCCAGACATGAGAGCAAGCGAGCGAGCCAGATATGAGAGCAAGCGAGCCAGACATGAGAGCAAGCGAGCGAGCCAGATATGAGATCGAGTGAGCCAGACATGAGAGCAAGCGAGCGAGCCAGATATGAGAGCAAGCGAGCTAGACATGAGAGCAAGCGAGCGAGCCAGATATGAGAGCGAGCGAGCCAGATATGAGAGCAAGCGAGCGAGCCAGATATGAGAGCGAGCCAGACATGAGAGCAAGCGAGCGAGCAAGATATGAGAGCGAGCCAGATAAGAGAGCGATCCAGACAAGAGAGCAAGCGAGCGAGCCAGATTTGAGAGCGAGCAAGCCAGACGTGAGAGCAAGCGAGCGAGCAAGATATGAGATCGAGCGAGCCAGATATGCGAGCGAGTCAGATAAGAGAGCGAGCTAGACAAGAGAGCAAGTGAGCGAGCCAGATATGAGAGCAAGCGAGCGAGCCAGATATGAGAGCAAGCGAGCCAGATATGAGAGCGAGCGAGATTAGAGAGTGAGCCAGACAAGAGAGCAAGCGAGCGAGCCAGATATGAGAGCAAGCCAGACGTGAGAGCAAGCGAGCGAGCAAGATATGAGAGCGAGCCAGATAAGAGAGCGATCCAGACAAGAGAGCAAGCGAGCGAGCCAGATATGAGAGCGAGCAAGCCAGACATGAGAGCAAGCGAGCGAGCAAGATATGAGATCGAGTGAGCCAGACAAGAGAGCAAGCAAGCGAGCCAGATATGCGAGCGAGCGAGCCAGATATGAGAGCGAGCGAGCCAGACATGAGAGCAAGCGAGCGAGGCCAGGTATGAGAGCAAGTGAGCCAGACATGAGAGCAATCGAGCGAGCCAGATATGAGAGCGAGCTGAGCCAGACATGAGAGCAAGCGAGCAAGCCAGATATGAGAGCAAGCGAGCCAGAAATGAGAGCAAGCGAGTGAGCCAGATATGAGAGCGATCAAGCCAGACATGAGAGCAAGCGAGCGAGCCAGATATGAGAGTGAGCGAGCCAGACATGAGCAAGCGAGCGAGCCAGATAAGAGAGCGAGTGAGCCAGATATGAGAGTGAGCGAGCCAGACATGAGAGCAAGCGAGCGAGCCAGAAATGAGAGCGAACCAGACATGAGAGCAAGCGAGCAAGCCAGATATGAGGGCGAGCGAGCCAGATATGAGCGCAAGCGAGCGAGCCTGATATGAGAGCGAGCGAGCCAGATATGCGAGCGAGCGAGCCAGATAAGAGAGCTAGCCAGACAAGAGAGCAAGCGAGCGAGCCAGATATGCGAGCGAGCCAGATAAGAGAGCGAGCCAGATAAGAAAGCGAGCCAGACAAGAGAGCAAGCGAGCGAGCCAGATATGAGAGCGAGCGAGACAGACATGAGAGCAAGCGAGCGAGCAAGATATGAGAGCCAGCAAGCAAGCCAGATATGAGAGCGAGACAGATAAGAGGGCGAACCAGACA
Organism: Hyla sarda; assembly: GCF_029499605.1. NCBI lineage: Eukaryota > Metazoa > Chordata > Amphibia > Anura > Hylidae > Hyla > Hyla sarda. The sequence continues at coordinate 26,930 of NW_026607760.1, read as the reverse complement.
AGAGAACAATCGAGCGAGCCAGATATGAGAGCGAGCGAGCCAGACATGAGAGCAAGCTAGCGAGCAAGATATGAGAGTGAGCGACCCAGATATGCGAGCGAGCGAGCCAGATAAGAGAGCGAGCCAGATATGAGAGCGAGCTAGCCAGACATGAGAACAAGCGAGCGAGCCAGATATGAGAGCGAGCGAGCCAGACATGAGAGCAAGCGAGCGAGCAAGATATGAGAGCGAGCGAGCCAGACATGAGAGCAAGCGAGCCAGATATGAGAGCGAGTGAGCCAGACATGAGAGTAAGCGAGCGAGCAAGATATGAGATCGAGCGAGCCAGATATGCGAGCGAGCCAGATAAGAGAGCGAGTCAGACAAGAGAGCAAGTGAGCGAGCCAGATATGAGAGCAAGCGAGCGAGCCAGATGAGAGCAAGCGAGTGAGCCAGATATGCGAGCGAGCGAGCCAGATAAGAGAGTGAGCCAGACAAGAGAGCAAGCGAGCGAGCCAGATATGCGAGCGAGCGAGCAAGATATGAGAGCGAGCGAGCCAGACATGAGAGCAAGCGAGCAAGCCAGGTATGAGAGCAATCGAGCGAGCCAAATATGAGAGCAAGCGAGCCAGACATGAGAGCAAGCGAGCGAGCCAGATATGAGAGGGAGCGAGCCAGACATGAGAGCAAGCGAGCGAGCCAGATATGAGAGCAAGCGAGCGAGCCAGATATGAGAGCAAGCGAGCCAGACATGAGAGCAAGCGAGCGAGCCAGATATGAGAGCGAGCGAGCCAGACATGAGAGCAAGCGAGCGAGCCAGATATGAGAGCGAGTGAGCCAGACATGAGAGCAAGCGAGCGAGCCAGACATGAGAGCAAGCGAGCGAGCCAGATATGAGAGCGAGCGAGCCAGACAAGAGAGCAAGCGAGCGAGCCAGATATGAGAGCGAGTGAGCCAGACATGAGAGCAAGCGAGCGAGCCAGATATGAGAGCAAGCGAGCGAGAAAAATATGAGTGAGCCAGATAAGAGAGCGATCCATACAAGAGAGCAAGCGAGCGAGCCAGATATGAGAGCGATCAAGCCAGACATGAGAGCAAGCGAGCGAGCAAGATATGAGATCGAGCGAGCCAGATATGCGAGTGAGCCAGATATGAGAGCGAGCAAGCCAGACATGAGAGCAAGCGAGCGAGCAAGATATGAGATCGAGCGAGCCAGATATGCGAGCGAGCCAGATATGAGAGCGAGCGAGCCAGACATGAGAGCAAGCGAGCGAGCCAGACATGAGAGCAAGCGAGCGATCCAGATATGAGAGCAAGCGAGCCAGACATGAGAGCAAGCGAGCGAGCCATATATGAGAGAGAGCGAGCCAGACATTAGAGCAAGCGAGCGAGCCAGATATGAGAGCGAGTGAGCCAGACATGAGAGCAAGCGAGCGAGCCAGATATGAGAGCAAGCGAGCCAGACATGAGAGCAAGCGAGCGAGCCAGATATGAGATCGAGTGAGCCAGACATGAGAGCAAGCGAGCGAGCCAGATATGAGAGCAAGCGAGCTAGACATGAGAGCAAGCGAGCGAGCCAGATATGAGAGCGAGCGAGCCAGATATGAGAGCAAGCGAGCGAGCCAGATATGAGAGCGAGCCAGACATGAGAGCAAGCGAGCGAGCAAGATATGAGAGCGAGCCAGATAAGAGAGCGATCCAGACAAGAGAGCAAGCGAGCGAGCCAGATTTGAGAGCGAGCAAGCCAGACGTGAGAGCAAGCGAGCGAGCAAGATATGAGATCGAGCGAGCCAGATATGCGAGCGAGTCAGATAAGAGAGCGAGCTAGACAAGAGAGCAAGTGAGCGAGCCAGATATGAGAGCAAGCGAGCGAGCCAGATATGAGAGCAAGCGAGCCAGATATGAGAGCGAGCGAGATTAGAGAGTGAGCCAGACAAGAGAGCAAGCGAGCGAGCCAGATATGAGAGCAAGCCAGACGTGAGAGCAAGCGAGCGAGCAAGATATGAGAGCGAGCCAGATAAGAGAGCGATCCAGACAAGAGAGCAAGCGAGCGAGCCAGATATGAGAGCGAGCAAGCCAGACATGAGAGCAAGCGAGCGAGCAAGATATGAGATCGAGTGAGCCAGACAAGAGAGCAAGCAAGCGAGCCAGATATGCGAGCGAGCGAGCCAGATATGAGAGCGAGCGAGCCAGACATGAGAGCAAGCGAGCGAGCCAGGTATGAGAGCAAGTGAGCCAGACATGAGAGCAATCGAGCGAGCCAGATATGAGAGCGAGCGAGCCAGACATGAGAGCAAGCGAGCAAGCCAGATATGAGAGCAAGCGAGCCAGAAATGAGAGCAAGCGAGTGAGCCAGATATGAGAGCGATCAAGCCAGACATGAGAGCAAGCGAGCGAGCCAGATATGAGAGTGAGCGAGCCAGACATGAGCAAGCGAGCGAGCCAGATAAGAGAGCGAGTGAGCCAGATATGAGAGCGAGCGAGCCAGACATGAGAGCAAGCGAGCGAGCCAGAAATGAGAGCGAACCAGACATGAGAGCAAGCGAGCAAGCCAGATATGAGGGCGAGCGAGCCAGATATGAGCGCAAGCGAGCGAGCCTGATATGAGAGCGAGCGAGCCAGATATGCGAGCGAGCGAGCCAGATAAGAGAGCTAGCCAGACAAGAGAGCAAGCGAGCGAGCCAGATATGCGAGCGAGCCAGATAAGAGAGCGAGCCAGATAAGAAAGCGAGCCAGACAAGAGAGCAAGCGAGCGAGCCAGATATGAGAGCGAGCGAGACAGACATGAGAGCAAGCGAGCGAGCAAGATATGAGAGCCAGCAAGCAAGCCAGATATGAGAGCGAGACAGATAAGAGGGCGAACCAGACAAGAGAACAATCGAGCGAGCCAGATATGAGAGCGAGCGAGCCAGACATGAGAGCAAGCTAGCGAGCAAGATATGAGAGTGAGCGACCCAGATATGCGAGCGAGCGAGCCAGATAAGAGAGCGAGCCAGATATGAGAGCGAGCTAGCCAGACATGAGAACAAGCGAGCGAGCCAGATATGAGAGCGAGCGAGCCAGACATGAGAGCAAGCGAGCGATCCAGATATGAGAGCAAGCGAGCCAGACATGAGAGCAAGCGAGCGAGCCATATATGAGAGAGAGCGAGCCAGACATTAGAGCAAGCGAGCGAGCCAGATATGAGAGCGAGTGAGCCAGACATGAGAGCAAGCGAGCGAGCCAGATATGAGAGCAAGCGAGCCAGACATGAGAGCAAGCGAGCGAGCCAGATATGAGATCGAGTGAGCCAGACATGAGAGCAAGCGAGCGAGCCAGATATGAGAGCAAGCGAGCTAGACATGAGAGCAAGCGAGCGAGCCAGATATGAGAGCGAGCGAGCCAGATATGAGAGCAAGCGAGCGAGCCAGATATGAGAGCGAGCCAGACATGAGAGCAAGCGAGCGAGCAAGATATGAGAGCGAGCCAGATAAGAGAGCGATCCAGACAAGAGAGCAAGCGAGCGAGCCAGATTTGAGAGCGAGCAAGCCAGACGTGAGAGCAAGCGAGCGAGCAAGATATGAGATCGAGCGAGCCAGATATGCGAGCGAGTCAGATAAGAGAGCGAGCTAGACAAGAGAGCAAGTGAGCGAGCCAGATATGAGAGCAAGCGAGCGAGCCAGATATGAGAGCAAGCGAGCCAGATATGAGAGCGAGCGAGATTAGAGAGTGAGCCAGACAAGAGAGCAAGCGAGCGAGCCAGATATGAGAGCAAGCCAGACGTGAGAGCAAGCGAGCGAGCAAGATATGAGAGCGAGCCAGATAAGAGAGCGATCCAGACAAGAGAGCAAGCGAGCGAGCCAGATATGAGAGCGAGCAAGCCAGACATGAGAGCAAGCGAGCGAGCAAGATATGAGATCGAGTGAGCCAGACAAGAGAGCAAGCAAGCGAGCCAGATATGCGAGCGAGCGAGCCAGATATGAGAGCGAGCGAGCCAGACATGAGAGCAAGCGAGCGAGCCAGGTATGAGAGCAAGTGAGCCAGACATGAGAGCAATCGAGCGAGCCAGATATGAGAGCGAGCGAGCCAGACATGAGAGCAAGCGAGCAAGCCAGATATGAGAGCAAGCGAGCCAGAAATGAGAGCAAGCGAGTGAGCCAGATATGAGAGCGATCAAGCCAGACATGAGAGCAAGCGAGCGAGCCAGATATGAGAGTGAGCGAGCCAGACATGAGCAAGCGAGCGAGCCAGATAAGAGAGCGAGTGAGCCAGATATGAGAGCGAGCGAGCCAGACATGAGAGCAAGCGAGCGAGCCAGAAATGAGAGCGAACCAGACATGAGAGCAAGCGAGCAAGCCAGATATGAGGGCGAGCGAGCCAGATATGAGCGCAAGCGAGCGAGCCTGATATGAGAGCGAGCGAGCCAGATATGCGAGCGAGCGAGCCAGATAAGAGAGCTAGCCAGACAAGAGAGCAAGCGAGCGAGCCAGATATGCGAGCGAGCCAGATAAGAGAGCGAGCCAGATAAGAAAGCGAGCCAGACAAGAGAGCAAGCGAGCGAGCCAGATATGAGAGCGAGCGAGACAGACATGAGAGCAAGCGAGCGAGCAAGATATGAGAGCCAGCAAGCAAGCCAGATATGAGAGCGAGACAGATAAGAGGGCGAACCAGACAAGAGAACAATCGAGCGAGCCAGATATGAGAGCGAGCGAGCCAGACATGAGAGCAAGCTAGCGAGCAAGATATGAGAGTGAGCGACCCAGATATGCGAGCGAGCGAGCCAGATAAGAGAGCGAGCCAGATATGAGAGCGAGCTAGCCAGACATGAGAACAAGCGAGCGAGCCAGATATGAGAGCGAGCGAGCCAGACATGAGAGCAAGCGAGCGAGCAAGATATGAGAGCGAGCGAGCCAGACATGAGAGCAAGCGAGCCAGATATGAGAGCGAGTGAGCCAGACATGAGAGTAAGCGAGCGAGCAAGATATGAGATCGAGCGAGCCAGATATGCGAGCGAGCCAGATAAGAGAGCGAGTCAGACAAGAGAGCAAGTGAGCGAGCCAGATATGAGAGCAAGCGAGCGAGCCAGATGAGAGCAAGCGAGTGAGCCAGATATGCGAGCGAGCGAGCCAGATAAGAGAGTGAGCCAGACAAGAGAGCAAGCGAGCGAGCCAGATATGCGAGCGAGCGAGCAAGATATGAGAGCGAGCGAGCCAGACATGAGAGCAAGCGAGCAAGCCAGGTATGAGAGCAATCGAGCGAGCCAAATATGAGAGCAAGCGAGCCAGACATGAGAGCAAGCGAGCGAGCCAGATATGAGAGGGAGCGAGCCAGACATGAGAGCAAGCGAGCGAGCCAGATATGAGAGCAAGCGAGCGAGCCAGATATGAGAGCAAGCGAGCCAGACATGAGAGCAAGCGAGCGAGCCAGATATGAGAGCGAGCGAGCCAGACATGAGAGCAAGCGAGCGAGCCAGATATGAGAGCGAGTGAGCCAGACATGAGAGCAAGCGAGCGAGCCAGACATGAGAGCAAGCGAGCGAGCCAGATATGAGAGCGAGCGAGCCAGACAAGAGAGCAAGCGAGCGAGCCAGATATGAGAGCGAGTGAGCCAGACATGAGAGCAAGCGAGCGAGCCAGATATGAGAGCAAGCGAGCGAGAAAAATATGAGAGTGAGCCAGATAAGAGAGCGATCCATACAAGAGAGCAAGCGAGCGAGCCAGATATGAGAGCGATCAAGCCAGACATGAGAGCAAGCGAGCGAGCAAGATATGAGATCGAGCGAGCCAGATATGCGAGTGAGCCAGATATGAGAGCGAGCAAGCCAGACATGAGAGCAAGCGAGCGAGCAAGATATGAGATCGAGCGAGCCAGATATGCGAGCGAGCCAGATATGAGAGCGAGCGAGCCAGACATGAGAGCAAGCGAGCGAGCCAGACATGAGAGCAAGCGAGCGATCCAGATATGAGAGCAAGCGAGCCAGACATGAGAGCAAGCGAGCGAGCCATATATGAGAGAGAGCGAGCCAGACATTAGAGCAAGCGAGCGAGCCAGATATGAGAGCGAGTGAGCCAGACATGAGAGCAAGCGAGCGAGCCAGATATGAGAGCAAGCGAGCCAGACATGAGAGCAAGCGAGCGAGCCAGATATGAGATCGAGTGAGCCAGACATGAGAGCAAGCGAGCGAGCCAGATATGAGAGCAAGCGAGCTAGACATGAGAGCAAGCGAGCGAGCCAGATATGAGAGCGAGCGAGCCAGATATGAGAGCAAGCGAGCGAGCCAGATATGAGAGCGAGCCAGACATGAGAGCAAGCGAGCGAGCAAGATATGAGAGCGAGCCAGATAAGAGAGCGATCCAGACAAGAGAGCAAGCGAGCGAGCCAGATTTGAGAGCGAGCAAGCCAGACGTGAGAGCAAGCGAGCGAGCAAGATATGAGATCGAGCGAGCCAGATATGCGAGCGAGTCAGATAAGAGAGCGAGCTAGACAAGAGAGCAAGTGAGCGAGCCAGATATGAGAGCAAGCGAGCGAGCCAGATATGAGAGCAAGCGAGCCAGATATGAGAGCGAGCGAGATTAGAGAGTGAGCCAGACAAGAGAGCAAGCGAGCGAGCCAGATATGAGAGCAAGCCAGACGTGAGAGCAAGCGAGCGAGCAAGATATGAGAGCGAGCCAGATAAGAGAGCGATCCAGACAAGAGAGCAAGCGAGCGAGCCAGATATGAGAGCGAGCAAGCCAGACATGAGAGCAAGCGAGCGAGCAAGATATGAGATCGAGTGAGCCAGACAAGAGAGCAAGCAAGCGAGCCAGATATGCGAGCGAGCGAGCCAGATATGAGAGCGAGCGAGCCAGACATGAGAGCAAGCGAGCGAGCCAGGTATGAGAGCAAGTGAGCCAGACATGAGAGCAATCGAGCGAGCCAGATATGAGAGCGAGCGAGCCAGACATGAGAGCAAGCGAGCAAGCCAGATATGAGAGCAAGCGAGCCAGAAATGAGAGCAAGCGAGTGAGCCAGATATGAGAGCGATCAAGCCAGACATGAGAGCAAGCGAGCGAGCCAGATATGAGAGTGAGCGAGCCAGACATGAGCAAGCGAGCGAGCCAGATAAGAGAGCGAGTGAGCCAGATATGAGAGCGAGCGAGCCAGACATGAGAGCAAGCGAGCGAGCCAGAAATGAGAGCGAACCAGACATGAGAGCAAGCGAGCAAGCCAGATATGAGGGCGAGCGAGCCAGATATGAGCGCAAGCGAGCGAGCCTGATATGAGAGCGAGCGAGCCAGATATGCGAGCGAGCGAGCCAGATAAGAGAGCTAGCCAGACAAGAGAGCAAGCGAGCGAGCCAGATATGCGAGCGAGCCAGATAAGAGAGCGAGCCAGATAAGAAAGCGAGCCAGACAAGAGAGCAAGCGAGCGAGCCAGATATGAGAGCGAGCGAGACAGACATGAGAGCAAGCGAGCGAGCAAGATATGAGAGCCAGCAAGCAAGCCAGATATGAGAGCGAGACAGATAAGAGGGCGAACCAGACAAGAGAACAATCGAGCGAGCCAGATATGAGAGCGAGCGAGCCAGACATGAGAGCAAGCTAGCGAGCAAGATATGAGAGTGAGCGACCCAGATATGCGAGCGAGCGAGCCAGATAAGAGAGCGAGCCAGATATGAGAGCGAGCTAGCCAGACATGAGAACAAGCGAGCGAGCCAGATATGAGAGCGAGCGAGCCAGACATGAGAGCAAGCGAGCGAGCAAGATATGAGAGCGAGCGAGCCAGACATGAGAGCAAGCGAGCCAGATATGAGAGCGAGTGAGCCAGACATGAGAGTAAGCGAGCGAGCAAGATATGAGATCGAGCGAGCCAGATATGCGAGCGAGCCAGATAAGAGAGCGAGTCAGACAAGAGAGCAAGTGAGCGAGCCAGATATGAGAGCAAGCGAGCGAGCCAGATATGAGAGCAATCGAGCGAGCCAGATATAAGAGCGAGCGAGATAAAAGAGCGAGCCAGACAAGAGAGCAAGCGAGCGAGCCAGATATAAAAGCAAGCGAGCGAGCCAGATATGAGAGCAAGCGAGCGAGCCAGATATGCAAGCGAGCGAGCCAGATAGGAGAGCGAGCCAGATATGAGAGCAAGCGAGCGAGACAGATATGCAAGCGAGCGAGCCAGATAAGAGAGCGAGCCAGACAAGAGAGCAAGCGAGCCAGACAAGAGAGCAAGCAAGCGAGCCAGAAATGCGAGCGAGCGAGCCAGATAAGAGAGTGAGCCAGACAAGAGAGCAAGCGAGCGAGCCAGATATGAGAGCAAGCGAGCCAGACAAGAGAGCAAGCGAGCGAGCCAGATATGAGAGCGAGGGAGCCAGACATGGGAGCGAGCGAGCCAGACATGAGAGCAAGCGAGCGAGCAAGATATGAGAGCGATCCAGACATGAGAGCAAGCGAGCGAGCCAGATAAGAGAGCGAGCCAGACATGAGAACAAGCGCGCGAGCAAGATATGGGAGCGAGCCAGATAAGAGAGCGAACCAGACAAGAGAGCAAGCGAGCGAGCCAGATATGAGAGCGAGTGAGCCAGACATGAGAGCAAGCGAGCGAGCCAGATATGAGAGCGAGCCAGACATGAGAGCAAGCGAGCGAGCCAGATAAGAGAGCGAGCCAGATATGAGAGCAAGTGAGTGAGCCAGATATGAGAGCGAGCGAGCCAGACATGAGAGCAAGCGAGCGAGCCAGATATGAGAGCGAGCGAGCCAGACATGAGAGCAAGCGAGCAAGCCAGATAAGAGAGCGAGCCAGACAAGAGAGCAAGTGAGTGAGCCAGATATGAGAGCAAGCGAGCGAGCGAGATATGCGAGCGAGCGAGCCAGATAAGAGAGCGAGCCAGACAAGAGAGCAAGCGAGCGAGCCAGATATGCGAGCGAACGAGCCAGATATGAGAGCGAGCGAGCCAGATATGAGAGCAAGCGAGCGAGCCAGATATGAGAGGAAGCGAGCCAGACATGAGAGCAAGTGAGCGAGCCAGATATGAGAGCGAGCGAGCCAGACATGAGAGCAAGCGAGCAAGCCAGAAATGAGAGCGAGCCAGTCATGAGAGCAAGCGAGCAAGCCAGATATGAGAGCGAGCCAGACATGATAACAAGCGAGCGAGCAAGATTTGAGAGCGAGCCAGATAAGAGAGCGAACCAGACAAGAGAGCAAGCGAGCGAGCCAGATATGAGAGCGAGCGAGCCAGACATGAGAGCAAGCGAGCGAGCCAGATATGAGAGCGAGCGAGCCAGACATGAGAGCAAGCGAGCGAGCCAGATATGAGAGCGAGCGAGCCATACATGAGAGCAAGCGAGCGAGCCAGATATGAGAGCGAGTGAGCCAGACATGAGAGCAAGCCAGCGAGCAAGATATGAGATCGAGCGAGCCAGATATGCGAGCGAGCCAGATAAGAGAGCGAGCCAAACAAGAGAGCAAGTGAGCGAGCGAGATATGAGAGCAAGCGAGCGAGCCAGATATGAGAGCGTGCGAGATAAGAGAGCGAGCCAGACAAGAGAGCAAGCGAGCGAGCCAGATATGCGAGCGAGCAAGCCAGAAAAGAGAGTGAGCCAGACAATTGAGCAAGCGAGCGAGCCAGATATGCGAGCAAGCGAGCCAGACATGAGAGCAAGCGAGCGAGCCAGATATGAGAGCGAGCGAGCCAGACATGAGAGCAAGCGAGCGAGCCAGATATGAGAGCGAGCGAGCCAGACATGAGAGCAAGCGAGTGAGCCAGATATGAGAGCAAGCCAGACATGAGAGCAAGCGAGCGAGCAAGATATGAGAGCGAGCCAGATAAGAGAGCGAACCAGACAAGAGAGCATGCGAGCGAGCCAGATATGAGAGCGAGCCAGACATGAGAGCAAGCGAGCGAGCCAGATATGAGAGCAAGCAAGCGAGCCAGATATGAGAGCGATCCAGACATGAGAGCAAGCGAGCGAGCAAGATATGAGAGCGAGAGAGATAATTGAGCGAACCAGACAAGAGAGCAAGCGAGCGAGCCAGATATGAGAGCGAGCGAGCCAGACATGAGAGCAAGCGAGCGAGCCAGATATGAGAGCGAGCGAGCCAGACATGAGAGCAAGCGAGCGAGCCAGATAAGAGAGCGAGCCAGATGTGAGAGCAAGCGAGCGAGCCAGATATGCAAGCGAGCGAGCCAGATAGGAGAACGAGCCAGATATGAGAGCAAGCGAGCGAGACAGATATGCAAGCGAGCGAGCCAGATAAGAGAGCGAGCCAGACAAGAGAGCAAGCGAGCCAGACAAGAGAGCAAGCAAGCGAGCCAGATATGCGAGCGAGCGAGCCAGATAAGAGAGTGAGCCAGACAAGAGAGCAAGCGAGCGAGCCAGATATGAGAGCAAGCGAGCCAGACAAGAGAGCAAGCGAGCGAGCCAGATATGAGAGCGAGGGAGCCAGACATGGGAGCGAGCGAGCCAGACATGAGAGCAAGCGAGCGAGCAAGATATGAGAGCGATCCAGACATGAGAGCAAGCGAGCGAGCCAGATAAGAGAGCGAGCCAGACATGAGAACAAGCGCGCGAGCAAGATATGAGAGCGAGCCAGATAAGAGAGCGAACCAGACAAGAGAGCAAGCGAGCGAGCCAGATATGAGAGCGAGTGAGCCAGACATGAGAGCAAGCGAGCGAGCCAGATATGAGAGCGAGCCAGACATGAGAGCAAGCGAGCGAGCCAGATAAGAGAGCGAGCCAGATATGAGAGCAAGAAAGCGAGCCAGATATGCGAGCGAGCGAGCCAGATAAGAGAGTGAGCCAGACAAGAGAGCAAGCGAGCGAGCCAGATATGCGAGCGAGCCAGATATGAAAGCGAGTGAGCCAGACATGAGATCAAGCGAGCGAGCCAGATATGAGAGCAAGCGAGCCAGACATGAGAGCAAGCGAGCGAGCCAGATATGAGAGTGATCGAGCCAGACATGAGAGCAAGCGAGCGAGCCAGATATGAGAGCGAGCGAGCCAGACATGAGAGCAAGCGAGCGAGCCAGATAAGAGAGCGAGCCAGACAAGAGAGCAAGTGAGTGAGCCAGATATGAGAGCAAGCGAGCGAGCGAGATATGCGAGCGAGCGAGCCAGATAAGAGAGCGAGCCAGACAAGAGAGCAAGCGAGCGAGCCAGATATGCGAGCGAACGAGCCAGATATGAGAGCGAGCGAGCCAGACATGAGAGCAAGCGAGCGAGCCAGATATGAGAGGAAGCGAGCCAGACATGAGAGCAAGTGAGCGAGCCAGATATGAGAGCGATCGAGCCAGACAAGAGAGCAAGCGAGCGAGCCAGATATGAGAGCGAGCGAGCCAGATATGAGAGCAAGCGAGCAAGCCAGAAATGAGAGCGAGCCAGTCATGAGAGCAAGCGAGCAAGCCAGATATGAGAGCGAGCCAGACATGATAACAAGCGAGCGAGCAAGATTTGAGAGCGAGCCAGATAAGAGAGCGAACCAGACAAGAGAGCAAGCGAGCGAGCCAGATATGAGAGCGAGCGAGCCAGACATGAGAGCAAGCGAGCGAGCCAGATATGAGAGCGAGCGAGCCAGACATGAGAGCAAGCGAGCGAGCCAGATATGAGAGCGAGCGAGCCATACATGAGAGCAAGCGAGCGAGCCAGATATGAGAGCGAGTGAGCCAGACATGAGAGCCAGCCAGCGAGCAAGATATGAGATCGAGCGAGCCAGATATGCGAGCGAGCCAGATAAGAGAGCGAGCCAGACAAGAGAGCAAGTGAGCGAGCGAGATATGAGAGCAAGCGAGCGAGCCAGATATGAGAGCGAGCGAGATAAGAGAGCGAGCCAGACAAGAGAGCAAGCAAGCGAGCCAGATATGAGAGCAAGCGAGCAAGCCAGATGAGAGCAAGCGAGCGAGCCAGATATGCGAGTGAGCGAGCCAGATAAGAGAGCGAGCCAGACAAGAGAGCGAGCGAGCGAGCCAGATATGCGAGCGAGCAAGCCAGAAAAGAGAGTGAGCCAGACAATTGAGCAAGCGAGCGAGCCAGATATGCGAGCAAGCGAGCCAGACATGAGAGCAAGCGAGCGAGCCAGATATGAGAGCGAGCGAGCCAGACATGAGAGCAAGCGAGCGAGCCAGATATGAGAGCGAGCGAGCCAGACATGAGAGCAAGCGAGTGAGCCAGATATGAGAGCAAGCCAGACATGAGAGCAAGCAAGCGAGCAAGATATGAGAGCGAGCCAGATAAGAGAGCGAACCAGACAAGAGAGCATGCGAGCGAGCCAGATATGAGAGCGAGCCAGACATGAGAGCAAGCGAGCGAGCCAGATATGAGAGCAAGCAAGCGAGCCAGATATGAGAGCGAGCCAGACATGAGAGCAAGCGAGCGAGCAAGATATGAGAGCGAGAGAGATAATTGAGCGAACCAGACAAGAGAGCAAGCGAGCGAGCCAGATATGAGAGCGAGCGAGCCAGACATGAGAGCAAGCGAGCGAGCCAGATATGAGAGCGAGCGAGCCAGACATGAGAGCAAGCGAGCGAGCCAGATAAGAGAGCGAGCCAGATGTGAGAGCAAGCGAGCGAGCCAGATATGCAAGCGAGCGAGCCAGATAAGAGAGCGAGCCAGACAAGAGAGCAAGCGAGCCAAACAAGAGAGCAAGCAAGCGAGCCAGATATGCGAGCGAGCGAGCCAGATAAGAGAGTGAGCCAGACAAGAGAGCAAGCGAGCGAGCAAGATATGCGAGCAAGCGAGCCAGATATGAAAGCGAGCGAGCCAGACATGAGATCAAGCGAGCGAGCCAGATATGAGAGCAAGCGAGCCAGACATGAGAGCAAGCGAGCGAGCCAGATATGAGAGCGATCGAGCCAGACATGAGAGCAAGCGAGCTCTCATATCTGGCTCGCTCGCTTGCTCTCATGTCTGAGAGCGAGGGAGCCAGACATGAGAGCAAGCGAGCGAGCCAGATATGAGAGCGAGTGAGCCAGACATGAGAGCAAGCGAGTGAGCCAGATAGAAGAGCGAGCCAGACATGAGAGCAAGCGAGCGAGCAAGATATGAGAGCGAGCCAGATAAGAGAGCGAACCAGACAAGAGAGCAAGCGAGCGAGCCAGATATGAGAGCGAGGGAGCCAGACAGGAGAGCGAAAGAGCCAGACAAGAGAGCAAGCGAGAGAACAAGATATGAGAGCGAGCGAGCCAGACATGAGAGCAAGCGAGCGAGCCAGATATGAGAGCGATCGAGCCAGACATGAGAGCAAGCGAGCGAGCCAGATATGAGAGCGAGCGAGCCAGACATGAGAGCAAGTGAGCGAGCCAGATATGAGAGCGAGTGAGTCAGACATGAGAGCAAGCGTGCGAGCCAGATATGAGAGCGAGCCAGACATGAAAGCAAGCGAGCGAGCAAGATATGAGAGCGAGCCAGATAAGAGAGCGAACCAGACAAGAGAGCAAGCGAGCGAGCCAGATATGGAAGCGAGGGAGCCAGATATGAGAGCGAGCGAGCCAGACATGAGAGCAAGCGAGCGAGCAAGATATGAGAGCGAGCGAGCCAGACATGAGAGCAAGCGAGCGAGCCAGATATGAGAGCGAGCGAGCCAGACGTGAGAGCTAGCGAGCGAGCCAGATATGAGATCGAGCGAGCCAGACATGAGAGCAAGCGAGCGAGCCAGATATGAGAGCGAGCGAGCCAGACACGAGAGCAAGCGAGCGAGCCAGATATGAGAGCGAGTCAGACATGAGAGCAAGAGAGCGAGCAAGATATGAGAGCGAGCCAGATAAGAGAGCGAACCAGACAAAAGAGCAAGCGAGCGAGCCAGATATGAGAACGAGCGAGCCAGACATGAGAGCAAGCGAGCGAGTCAGATACGAGAGCGAGCGAGTTAGACATGAGAGCAAGCGAGCAAGCCAGATATGAGAGCGAGCGAGCCAGACATGAGAGCAAGCGAGCGAGCCAGAAATGCTAGCGAGCGAGTCAGATAAGAGAGCGAGCCAGACAAGAGAGCAAGCGAGCGAGCAAGATATAAGAGCAAGCGAGCGAGCCAGATATGAGAGCAAGCGAGCGAGCCAGATATGAGAGAAAGCTAGCGAGCCAGATATGAGAGCAAGCGAGCCAGACATGAGAGCAAGCGAGCGAGCAAGATATGAGAGCGAGCGAGCCAGATATGCGAGCAAGCCAGAAATGCGAGCGAGCGAGCCAGATAAAAGAGCGAGCCAGATAAGAGAGCGAGCCAGACAAGAGAGCAAGCAAGCTAGCCGGATATGAGAGCAAGCGAGCGAGCCAGATATGAGAGCGAGCAAGCCAGACATGAGAGCAAGCGAGCGAGCAAGATATGAGATCGAGCGAGCCAGATATGCGAGCGAGTCAGATAAGAGAGCGAGCCAGACAAGAGAGCAAGTGAGCGAGCCAGATATGAGAGCCAGCGAGCGAGCCAGATATGAGAGCAAGCGAGCGAGCCAGATATGAGAGCGAGCGAGCCAGACATGAGAGCAAGCGAGCGAGCCAGATATGAGAGCGAGCGAGCCAGACATGAGAGCAAGCGAGTGAGCCAGATATGAGAGCAAGCCAGACATGAGAGCAAGCAAGCGAGCAAGATATGAGAGCGAGCCAGATAAGAGAGCGAACCAGACAAGAGAGCATGCGAGCGAGCCAGATATGAGAGCGAGCCAGACATGAGAGCAAGCGAGCGAGCCAGATATGAGAGCAAGCAAGCGAGCCAGATATGAGAGCGAGCCAGACATGAGAGCAAGCGAGCGAGCAAGATATGAGAGCGAGAGAGATAATTGAGCGAACCAGACAAGAGAGCAAGCGAGCGAGCCAGATATGAGAGCGAGCGAGCCAGACATGAGAGCAAGCGAGCGAGCCAGATATGAGAGCGAGCGAGCCAGACATGAGAGCAAGCGAGCGAGCCAGATAAAAGAGCGAGCCAGATGTGAGAGCAAGCGAGCGAGCCAGATATGCAAGCGAGCGAGCCAGATAAGAGAGCGAGCCAGACAAGAGAGCAAGCGAGCCAAACAAGAGAGCAAGCAAGCGAGCCAGATATGCGAGCGAGCGAGCCAGATAAGAGAGTGAGCCAGACAAGAGAGCAAGCGAGCGAGCAAGATATGCGAGCAAGCGAGCCAGATATGAAAGCGAGCGAGCCAGACATGAGATCAAGCGAGCGAGCCAGATATGAGAGCAAGCGAGCCAGACATGAGAGCAAGTGAGCGAGCCAGATATGAGAGCGATCGAGCCAGACATGAGAGCAAGCGAGCTCTCATATCTGGCTCGCTCGCTTGCCCTCATGTCTGAGAGCGAGGGAGCCAGACATGAGAGCAAGCGAGCGAGCCAGATATGAGAGCGAGTGAGCCAGACATGAGAGCAAGCGAGTGAGCCAGATAGAAGAGCGAGCCAGACATGAGAGCAAGCGAGCGAGCAAGATATGAGAGCGAGCCAGATAAGAGAGCGAACCAGACAAGAGAGCAAGCGAGCGAGCCAGATATGAGAGCGAGGGAGCCAGACAGGAGAGCGAAAGAGCCAGACAAGAGAGCAAGCGAGCGAGCAAGATATGAGAGCGAGCGAGCCAGACATGAGAGCAAGCGAGCGAGCCAGATATGAGAGCGATCGAGCCAGACATGAGAGCAAGCGAGCGAGCCAGATATGAGAGCGAGCGAGCCAGACATGAGAGCAAGTGAGCGAGCCAGATATGAGAGCGAGTGAGTCAGACATGAGAGCAAGCGTGCGAGCCAGATATGAGAGCGAGCCAGACATGAAAGCAAGCGAGCGAGCAAGATATGAGAGCGAGCCAGATAAGAGAGCGAACCAGACAAGAGAGCAAGCGAACGAGCCAGATATGGAAGCGAGGGAGCCAGATATGAGAGCGAGCGAGCCAGACATGAGAGCAAGCGAGCGAGCAAGATATGAGAGCGAGCGAGCCAGACATGAGAGCAAGCGAGCGAGCCAGATATGAGAGCGAGCGAGCCAGACGTGAGAGCTAGCGAGCGAGCCAGATATGAGATCGAGCGAGCCAGACATGAGAGCAAGCGAGCGAGCCAGATATGAGAGCGAGCGAGCCAGACACGAGAGCAAGCGAGCGAGCCAGATATGAGAGCGAGTCAGACATGAGAGCAAGAGAGCGAGCAAGATATGAGAGCGAGCCAGATAAGAGAGCGAACCAGACAAAAGAGCAAGCGAGCGAGCCAGATATGAGAACGAGCGAGCCAGACATGAGAGCAAGCGAGCGAGTCAGATACGAGAGCGAGCGAGTTAGACATGAGAGCAAGCGAGCAAGCCAGATATGAGAGCGAGCGAGCCAGACATGAGAGCAAGCGAGCGAGCCAGAAATGCTAGCGAGCGAGTCAGATAAGAGAGCGAGCCAGACAAGAGAGCAAGCGAGCGAGCAAGATATAAGAGCAAGCGAGCGAGCCAGATATGAGAGCAAGCGAGCGAGCCAGATATGAGAGAAAGCGAGCGAGCCAGATATGAGAGCAAGCGAGCCAGACATGAGAGCAAGCGAGCGAGCAAGATATGAGAGCGAGCGAGCCAGATATGCGAGCAAGCCAGAAATGCGAGCGAGCGAGCCAGATAAAAGAGCGAGCCAGATAAGAGAGCGAGCCAGACAAGAGAGCAAGCAAGCTAGCCGGATATGAGAGCAAGCGAGCGAGCCAGATATGAGAGCGAGCAAGCCAGACATGAGAGCAAGCGAGCGAGCAAGATATGAGATCGAGCGAGCCAGATATGCGAGCGAGTCAGATAAGAGAGCGAGCCAGACAAGAGAGCAAGTGAGCGAGCCAGATATGAGAGCCAGCGAGCGAGCCAGATATGAGAGCAAGCGAGCGAGCCAGATATGAGAGCGAGCGAGCCAGACATGAGATCAAGCGAGCGAGCCAGATATGAGAGCGAGCGAGTTAGACATGAGAGCAAGCGAGCGAGCCAGATATGAGAGCAAGCGAGCGAGCCAGATGAGAGCAAGCGAGCGAGCCAGATATGCGAGCGAGCGAGCCAGATAAGAGAGCGAGTCAGACAAGAGAGCAAGCGAGCGAGCCAGATATGCGAGCGAGCAAGCCAGATAAGAGAGTGAGCCAGACAAGAGAGCAAGCAAGCGAGCCAGATATGCGAGCGAGCGAGCCAGATATGAGAGCGAGCGAGCCAGACATGAGAGAAAGCGAGCGAGCCAGGTATGAGAGCAAGTTAGCCAGACATGAGAGCAATCGAGCAAGCCAGATATGAGAGCGAGCGAGCCAGACATGAGAGCAAGCGAGCAAGCCAGATATGAGAGCAAGCGAGCCAGAAATGAGAGCAAGCGAGCGAGCCAGATATGAGAGCGATCGAGCCAGACATGAGCAAGCGAGCGAGCCAGATAAAAGAGCGAGTGAGCCAGATATGAGAGCGAGCGAGCCAGACATGAGAGCAAGCGAGCGAGCCAGATATGAGAGCGAGCCAGACATGAGAGCAAGCAAGCAAGCCAGATATGAGGGCGAGCGAGCCAGACATGAGCGCAAGCGAGCGAGCCAGATATGAGAGCGAGCGAGCCAGATATGCGAGCGAGCGAGCCAGATAAGAGAGCTAGCCAGACAAGAGAGCAAGCGAGCGAGCCAGATATGCTAGCGAGCCAGATAAGAGAGCGAGCCAGACAAGAGAGCAAGCGAGCGAGCCAGATATGAGAGTGAGCGAGACAGACATGAGAGCAAGCTAGCGAGCAAGATATGAGAGCGAGCGACCTAGATATGCGAGCGAGCAAGCCAGATAAGAGAGCGAGCCAGATATGAGAGCGAGCTAGCCAGACATGAGAGCAAGCGAGCGAGCCAGATATGAGAGCGAGCGAGCCAGACATGAGAGCAAGCGAGCGAGCAAGATATGAAAGCGAGCGAGCCAGACATGAGAGCAAGCAAGCCAGATATGAGAGCGAGTGAGCCAGACATGAGAGCAAGCGAGCGAGCAAGATATGAGATCGAGCGAGCCAGATATGCGAGCGAGCCAGATAAGAGAGCGAGTCAGACAAGAGAGCAAGTGAGCGAGCCAGATATGAGAGCAAGCGAGCGAGCCAGATATGAGAGCAATCGAGCGAGCCAGATATAAGAGCGAGCGAGATAAAAGAGCGAGCCAGACAAGAGAGCAAGCGAGCGAGCCAGATATAAGAGCAATCGAGCGAGCCAGATATGAGAGCAAATGAGCGAGCCAGATATGCAAGCGAGCGAGCCAGATAAGAGAGCGAGCCAGATATGAGAGCAAGCGAGCGAGACAGATATGCAAGCGAGCGAGCCAGATAAGAGAGCGAGCCAGACAAGAGAGCAAGCGAGCGAGCCAGATATGAGAGCAAACGAGCCAGACATGAGAGCAAGCGAGCGAGCCAGATATGAGAGCGATCGAGCCAGACATGAGAGCAAGCGAGCGAGCCAGATATGAGAGCGAGTGAGCCAGACATGAGAGCAAGCGAGCGAGCCAGATAAGAGAGCGAGCCAGACAAGAGAGCAAGTGAGTGAGCCAGATATGAGAGCAAGCGAGCGAGCCAGATATGCGAGCGAGCGAACCAGATAAGAGAGTGAGCCAGACAAGAGAGCAAGCGAGCGAGCCAGATATGAGAGCGAGCGAGCCAGACATGAGAGCAAGCGAGCGAGCCAGAAATGAGAGGAAGCGATCCAGACATGAGAACAAGTGAGCGAGCCAGATATGAGAGTGATCGAGCCAAACAAGAGAGCAAGCGAGCGAGCCAGATATGAGAGCGAGCGAGCCAGACATGAGAGCAAGCGAGCGAGCCAGATATGAGAGCGAGCCAGACAAGAGAGCAAGTGAGTGAGCCAGATATGAGAGCAAGCGAGCGAGCCAGATATGCGAGCGAGCGAACCAGATAAGAGAGTGAGCCAGACAAGAGAGCAAGCGAGCGAGCCAGATATGCGAGCGAATGAGCCAGATATGAGAGCGAGCGAGCCAGACATGAGAGCAAGCGAGCGAGCCAGAAATGAGAGGAAGCGATCCAGACATGAGAACAAGTGAGCGAGCCAGATATGAGAGCGATCGAGCCAGACAAGAGAGCAAGCGAGCGAGCCAGATATGAGAGCGAGCGAGCCAGACATGAGAGCAAGCGAGCGAGCCAGATATGAGAGTGAGCCAGTCATGAGAGCAAGCGAGCAAGCCAGATATGAGAGCGAGCCAGACATGAGACCAAGCGAGCGAGCAAGATATGAGAGCGAGCCAGATAAGAGAGCGAACCAGACAAGAGAGCAAGCGAGCGAGCCAGATAAGAGAGCGAGCCAGACAAGAGAGCAAGTGAGTGAGCCAGATATGAGAGCAAGCGAGCGAGCCAGATTTGCGAGCGAGCGAACCAGATAAGAGAGTGAGCCAGACATGAGAGCAAGCTAGCGAGCAAGATATGAGAGCGAGCGACCCAGATATGCGAGCGAGCGAGCCAGATAAGAGAGCGAGCCAGATATGAGAGCGAGCGAGCCAGACATGAGAGCAAGCGAGCGAACAAGATATGAGAGCGAGTGAGCCAGACATGAGAGCAAGCGATCGAGCCAGATATGAGAGCGAGTGAGCCAGACATGAGAGCAAGCGAGCGAGCAAGATATGAGATCAAACGAGCCAGACATGCGAGCGAGCCAGATAAGAGAACGAGTCAGACAAGAGAGCAAGTGAGCGAGCCAGATATGAGAGAAAGAGAGCGAGCCAGATATGAGAGCAAGCGAGCGAGCCAGATATGAGAGCTAGCGAGCCAGACATGAGAGCAAGCGAGCGAACAAGATATGAGAGCGAGTGAGCCAGACATGAGAGCAAGCGATCGAGCCAGATATGAGAGCGAGTGAGCCAGACATGAGAGCAAGCGAGCGAGCAAGATATGAGATCAAACGAGCCAGACATGCGAGCGAGCCAGATAAGAGAGCGAGTCAGACAAGAGAGCAAGTGAGCGAGCCAGATATGAGAGAAAGAGAGCGAGCCAGATATGAGAGCAAGCGAGCGAGCCAGATATGAGAGCAAGAGAGCGAGCCAGATATGCAAGCGAGTGAGCCAGATAAGAGAGCGAGCCAGATATGAGAGCAAGCGAGCGAGACAGATATGCAAGCGAGCAAGCCAGATAAGAGAGCGAGCCAGACAAGAGAGCAAGCGAACCAGACAAGAGAGCAAGCAAGCGAGCCAGATATGCGAGCGAGCCATATAAGAGAGTGAGCCAGACAAGAGAGCAAGCGAGCGATCCAGATATGCGAGCGAGCGAGCCAGATATGAGAGCGAGCGAGCCAGACATGAGAGCAAGCGAGCGAGCCAGATATGAGAACTAGGGAGCCAGACATGAGAGCAAGCGAGCGAGCCAGATATGAGTGTGATCGAGCCAGACATGAGAGCAAGCGAGCGAGCCAGATATGAGAGCGAGCGAGCCAGACATGAGAGCAAGCGAGCGAGCCGTATAAGAGAGCGAGCCAGACAAGAGAGCAAGTGAGTGAGCCAGATATGAGAGCAAGTGAGCGAGCCAGATATGCGAGCGAGCGAGCCAGATAAGAGAGCGAGCCAGACAAGAGAGCATGCGAGCGAGCCAGATATGCAAGCGAGCGAGCCAGATAAGAGAGTGAGCCAGACAAGAGAGCAAGCGAGCGAGCCAGAAATGCGAGCGAACGAGCCAGATATGAGCGCGAGCGAGCCAGACATGAGAGCAAGCGAGCAAGCCAGATATGAGAGCGAGCCAGACATGAGAGCAAGCGAGCGAGCCAGATATGAGAGCGAGCGAGCCAGACATGAGAGCAAGCGAGCGAGCAAGATATGAGAGCGAGCGAGCCAGACATGAGAGCAAGCGAGCGAGCCAGATAAGAGAGCGAGCCAGACATGAGAGCAAGCGAGCGAACAAGATATGAGAGTGAGCCAGATAAGAGAGCGAACCAGACAAGAGAGCAAGCGAGCGAGCCAGATATGAGAGCGAGCGAGCCAGACTTGAGAGCGAGCCAGATATGAGAGCGAGCGAGCCAGACATGAGAGCAAGCGAGCGAGCCATATATGAGAGCGAGCGAGCCAGACATGAGAGCAAGCGAGCGAGCCAGATATGAGAGCGAGTGAGCCAGACATAAGAGCAAGCGAGCGAGCAAGATATGAGATCGAGCCAGCCAGATAAGCGAGCGAGCCGGATAAGAGAGCGAGCCAGACAAGAGAGCAAGTGAGTGAGCCAGATATGAGAGCAAGTGAGCGAGCCAGATATGCGAGCGAGCGAGCCAGATAAGAGAGCGAGCCAGACAAGAGAGCATGCGAGCGAGCCAGATATGCGAGCGAGCGAGCCAGATAAGAGAGTGAGCCTGACAAGAGAGCGAGCGAGCGAGCCAGATATGCGAGCGAACGAGCCAGATATGAGAGCGAGCGAGCCAGACATGAGAGCAAGCGAGCGAGCCAGATATGAGAGCAAGCGAGCCAGACATAAGAGCAAGCGAGCAAGCCAGATATGAGAGCGAGCCAGACATGAGAGCAAGCGAGCGAGCCAGATATGAGAAGCGAGCGAGCCAGACATGAGAGCAAGCGAGCAAGCCAGATATGAGAGTAAGCGAGTCAGACATGAGAGCAATCGAGCGAGCCAGATATGAGAGCGAGCGAGCCAGACATGAGAGCAAGCGAGCGGGCCAGATATGAGAGCAAGCGAGCCAGACATGAGAGCAAAGCGAGCGAGCCAGATACGAGAGCGAGCGAGCCAGACATGAGAGCAAGCAAGCGAGCCAGATATGAGATCAAGAGAGCCAGACATGCGAGCGAGCCAGATAAGAGAGCGAGTCAGACAAGAGAGCAAGTGAGCGAGCCAGATATGAGAGTAAGCGAGCGAGCCAGATTTGAGAGCAAGCGAGCGAGTGAGCCAGATATGAGAGCGAGCGAGATAAGAGAGCAAGCCAGACAGGAGAGCAAGCGAGCGAGCCAGATATGAGAGCAGGCGAGCGAGCCAGATATGAGAGCAAGCGAGCGAGCCAGATAAGAGAACGAGCGAGATAAGAGAGCGAGCCAGACAAGAGAGCAAGCGAGCGAGCCAGATATGAGAGCGAGCGAGCCAGACATGAGAGCAAGCGAGCGAGCCAGATATGAGAGCGAGGGAGCCAGACATCAGAGCAAGTGAGTGAGCCAGATATGAGTGCAAGCGAGCGAGCCAGATATGAGAGCAAGCGAGCGAGCCAAATATGAGAGCGAGCGAGATAAGAGAGCGAGCCAGACAAGAGAGCAAGCGAGCAAGCCAGAGATGAGAGCAAGCGAGCGAGCCAGATGAGAGCAAGCGAGCGAGCCAGATATGCGAGCGAGCGAGCCAGATAAGAGATCGAGCCCAGACAAAGAGAGCAAGCGAGCGAGCCAGATATGCGAAGCGAGCGAGCCCAGATAAGAGAGTGAGCCAGACAAGAGAGAGCAAGTGAGCGAGCCAGATATGCGAGCGAGCCAGATATGAGAGCGAGCGAGCCAGACATGAGAGCAAGCAAGCGAGCCAGGTATGAGTGCAAGCGAGCGATACATGAGAGCAATCGAGCGAGCCAGATATGAGAGCGAGCCAGACATGAGAGCAAGCGAGCGAGCCAGATATGAAAGCAAGCGAGCCAGACATGAGAGCAAGCGAGCAAGCCAGATATGAGAGCGATCTAGCCAGACATGAGAGCAAGCGAGTGAGCCAGATATGAGAGCGAGCCAGATATGAGAGCAAGCGAGCGAGCAAGATATGAGAGCGAGCCAGATAAGAGAGCAAAATCAGACAAGAGAGATCGAGCGAGCCAGATATGCGAGCGAGCCAGATAAGAGAGCGAGGCAGAAAAGAGAGCAAGTGAGCGAGCCAGATATGAGAGCAAGCGAGCCAGACATGAGAGCAAGCGAGCGAGATAAATATGAGATCGAGCGAGCCAGACATGAGAGCAAGCGAGCCAGATAAGAGAGTGAGCTAGACAAGAGAGCAAGCGAGCGAGCCAGATATGCGAGCGAGTGAGCCAGATATGAGAGCGAGCCAGACATGAGAGCAAGCGAGCGAACAGGTATGAGTGCAAGCGAGCGAGACATGAGAGCAATCGGAGCGAGCCAGATATGAGAGCGAGCCAGACATGAGAGCAAGCGAGCGAGCCAGATATGAAAGTAAGCGAGCCAGACATGAGAGCAAGCGAGCAAGCCAGATATGAGAGCGATCTAGCCAGACATGAGAGCAAGCGAGTGAGCCAGATATGAGAGCGAGCCAGATATGAGAGCAAGCGAGCGAGCAAGATATGAGAGCGAGCCAGATAAGAGAGCAAAATCAGACAAGAGAGATCGAGCGAGCCAGATATGCGAGCGAGCCAGATAAGAGAAGCGAGGCAGAAAAGAGAGCAAGTGAGCGAGCCAGATATGAGAGCAAGCGAGCCCAGACATGAGAGCAAGCCGAGCGAGATAAATATGAGATCGAGCGAGCCAGACATGAGAGCAAGCGAGCCAGATAAGAGAGTGAGCTAGACAAGAGAGCAAGCGAGCGAGCCAGATATGCGAGCGAGTGAGCCAGATATGAGAGCGAGCCAGACATGAGAGCAAGCGAGCGAACCAGGTATGAGTGCAAGCGAGCGAGACATGAGAGTCAATCGAGCGAGCCAGATATGAGAGCGAGCCAGACATGAGAGCAAGCGAGCGAGCCAGATATGAAAGTAAGCGAGCCAGACATGAGAGCAAGCGAGCGAGCAGATATGAGAGCGATCTAGTCAGACATGAGAGCAAGCGAGCGAGCCAGATATGAGAGGCGAGCGAGCCAGACATGAGAGCAAGCGAGCGAGCCAGATATTGAGAGCGAGTGAGCCAGACATGAGAGCAAGCGAGCGAGCCAGATATGAGAGCGAGCCAGACATGAGAGCAAGCGAGCGAGACAAGAGAGCAAGCAAGCGAGCCAGATATGCGAGCGAGCCATATAAGAGAGTGAGCCAGACAAGAGAGCAAGCGAGCGAGCCAGATATACGAGCGAGCGAGCCAGATATGAGAGCGAGCGAGCCAGACATGAGAGCAAGCGAGCGAGCCAGATATGAGAACTAGAGAGCCAGACATGAGAGCAAGCCAGCGAGCCAGATATGAGTGTGATCGAGCCAGACATGAGAGCAAGCGGAGCGAGCCAGATATGAGAGCGGAGCGAGCCAGACATGAGAGCAAGCGAGCGAGCCGGATAAGAGAGCGAGCCAGACAAGAGAGCAAAGTGAGTGAGCCAGATATGAGAGCAAGCGAGCCAGACATGAGAAGCAAGCCGAGCGGAGCAAGATATGAAAGCGAGCGAGCCAGACATGAGAGCAAGCAAGCCAGATATGAGAGCGAGCGAGCCAGACATGAGAGCAAGCGAGGCGAGCAAGATATGAAAGCGAGCGAGCCAGACATGAGAGCAAGCAAAGCCAGATATGAGAGCGAGTGAGCCAGACATGAGAGCAAGCGAGCGAGCAAGATATGAGATCGAGCGAGCCAGATATGCGAGCGAGCCAGATGAAGAGAGCGAGTCAGACAAGAGAGCAAGTGAGCGAGCCAGATATGAGAGCAAGCGAGCGAGCCAGATATGAGAGCAAGTCGAGCGAGCCAGATATAAGAGCGAGCGAGATAAAAGAGCGAGGCCAGACAAGAGAGCAAGCGAGCGAGCCAGATATAAGAGCAATCGAGCGAGCCAGATATGAGAGCAAATGAGCGAGCCAGATATGCAAGCGAGCGAGCCAGATAAGAGAGCGAGCCAGATATGAGAGCAAGCGAGCGAGACAGATATGCAAGCGAGCGAGCCAGATAAGAGAGCGAGCCAGACAAGAGAGCAAGCGAGCGAGAGCCAGATATGAGAGCAAACGAGCCAGACATGAGAGCAAGCGAGCGAGCCCAGATATGAGAGCGATCGAGCCAGACATGAGAGCAAGCGAGCGAGCCAGATATGAGAGCGAGTGAGCCAGACATGAGAGCAAGCGAGCGAGCCAGATAAGAGAGCGAGCCAGACAAGAGAGCAAGTGAGTGAGCCAGATATGAGAGCAAGCGAGCGAGCCAGATATGCGAGCGAGCGACACCAGATAAGAGAGTGAGCCAGACAAGAGAGCAAGCGAGCGAGCCAGATATGAGAGCGAGCGAGCCAGACATGAGAGCAAGCGAGCGAGCCAGAAATTGAGAGGAAGCGATCCAGACATGAGAACAAGTGAGCGAGCCAGATATGAGAGTGATCGAGCCAAACAAGAGAGCAAGCGAGCGAGCCAGATATGAGAGCGAGCGAGCCAGACATGAGAGCAAGCGAGCGAGCCAGATATGAGAGCGAGCCAGACAAGAGAGCAAGTGAGTGAGCCAGATATGAGAGCAAGCGAGCGAGCCAGATATGCGAGCGAGCGAACCAGATAAGAGGAGTGAGCCAGACAAGAGAGCAAGCGAGCGAGCCAGATATGCGAGCGAATGAGCCAGATATGAGAGCGAGCGAGCCAGACATGAGAGCAAGCGAGCGAGCCAGAAATGAGAGGAAGCGATCCAGACATGAGAACAAGTGAGCGAGCCAGATATGAGAGCGATCGAGCCAGGACAAGAGAGCAAGCGAGCGAGCCAGATATGAGAGCGAGCGAGCCAGACATGAGAGCAAGCGAGCGAGCCAGATATGAGAGGCGAGCCAGTCATGAGAGCAAGCGAGCAAGCCAGATATGAGAGCGAGCCAGACATGAGACCAAGCGAGCGAGCAAGATATGAGAGCGAGCCAGATAAGAGAGCGAACCAGACAAGAGAGCAAGCGAGCGAGCCAGATAAGAGAGCGAGCCAGACAAGAGAGCAAGTGAGTGAGCCAGATATGAGAGCAAGCGAGCGAGCCAGATTTGCGAGCGAGCGAACCAGATAAGAGAGTGAGCCAGACATGAGAGCAAGCTAGCGAGCAAGATATGAGAGCGAGCGACCCCAGATATGCGAGCGAGCGAGCCAGATAAGAGAGCGAGCCAGATATGAGAGCGAGCGAGCCCAGACCATGAGAGCAAGCGAGCGAACAAGATATGAGAGCGAGTGAGCCAGACATGAGAGCAAGCGATCGAGCCAGATATGAGAGCGAGTGAGCCAGACATGAGAGCAAGCGAGCGAGCAAGATATGAGATCAAACGAGCCAGACATGCGAGCGAGCCAGATAAGAGAACGAGTCAGACAAGAGAGCAAGTGAGCGAGCCCAGATATGAGAGAAAGAGAGCGAGCCAGATATGAGAGCAAGCGAGCGAGCCAGATATGAGAGCTAGCGAGCCAGACATGAGAGCAAGCGAGCGAACAAGATATGAGAGCGAGTGAGCCAGACATGAGAGCAAGCGATCGAGCCAGATATGAGAGCGAGTGAGCCAGACATGAGAGCAAGCGAGCGAGCAAGATATGAGATCAAACGAGCCAGACATGCGAGCGAGCCAGATAAGAGAGCGAGTCAGACAAGAGAGCAAGTGAGCGAGCCAGATATGAGAGAAAGAGAGCGAGCCAGATATGAGAGCAAGCGAGCGAGCCAGATATGAGAGCAAGAGAGCGAGCCAGATATGCAAGCGAGTGAGCCAGATAAGAGAGCGAGCCAGATATGAGAGCAAGCGAGCGAGACAGATATGCAAGCGAGCAAGCCAGATAAGAGAGCGAGCCAGACAAGAGAGCAAGCGAACCAGACAAGAGAGCAAGCAAGCGAGCCAGATATGCGAGCGAGCCATATAAGAGAGTGAGCCAGACAAGAGAGCAAGCGAGCGATCCAGATATGCGAGCGAGCGAGCCAGATATGAGAGCGAGCGAGCCAGACATGAGAGCAAGCGAGCGAGCCAGATATGAGAACTAGGGAGCCAGACATGAGAGCAAGCGAGCGAGCCAGATATGAGTGTGATCGAGCCAGACATGAGAGCAAGCGAGCGAGCCAGATATGAGAGCGAGCGAGCCAGACATGAGAGCAAGCGAGCGAGCCGTATAAGAGAGCTGAGCCAGACAAGAGAGCAAGTGAGTGAGCCAGATATGAGAGCAAGTGAGCGAGCCAGATATGCGAGCGAGCGAGCCAGATAAGAGAGCGAGCCAGACAAGAGAGCATGCGAGCGAGCCAGATATGCAAGCGAGCGAGCCAGATAAGAGAGTGAGCCAGACAAGAGAGCAAGCGAGCGAGCCAGAAAT
>NW_026607759.1:92500-118525 GCF_029499605.1 Hyla sarda | reverse complement strand
ATGGAGGAGCAGTATAGTGATATGAATAGAAATGGAGGAGCAGTATAGTAATATAATAGATGGAGGAGCAGGTATAGTGATATAATAGATGGAGGAGGAGTATAGTGATATAATAATAGATGGGAGGAGCAGTTATAGTGATATAATAATAGATGGAGGAGCAGTATAGTAATATAATAATAGATGGAGGAGGAGTATAGTGATATAATAATAGATGGAGGAGGAGTTATAGTGATATAATAAATAGATGGAGGAGGAGTATAGTGATATAATAATAGATGGAGGAGCAGTATAGTGATATAATAATAGATGGAGGAGCAGTATAGTAATATAATAGATGGAGGAGGAGTATAGTGATATAATAATAGATGGAGGAGCAGTATAGTAATGATAATAATAGATGGAGGAGGAGTATAGTGATATAATAATAGATGGAGGAGGAGAGTATAGTGATATAATAATAGATGGAGGAGGAGTATAGTGATATAATAATAGATGGAGGAGGAGCAGTATAAGTGATATAATAATAGATGGAGGAGCAGTATAGTGATATAATAATAGATGGAGGAGGAGTATAGTGGTATAATAATAGATGGAGGAGGAGTATAGTGATATAATAATAGATGGAGGAGGAGTATAGTGATATAATAATAGATGGAGGAGGAGCAGTATAGTGATATAATAATAGATGGAGGAGGAGTATAGTGATATAATAATAGATGGAGGAGGAGCAGTATAGTGATATAATAATAGATGGAGGGAGGAGGAGTATAGTGATATAATAATAGATGGAGGAGGCAGTATAGTGATATAATAATAGATGAGAGGAGCAGTATAGTGATATAATAATAGATGGAGGAGGAGTATAGTGATATAATAATAGATGGAGGAGCAGTATAGTGATATAATAATAGATGGAGGAGGCAGTATAGTGATATAATAATAGATGGAGGAGGAGTATAGTGATATAATAATAGATGGAGGAGGAGTATAGTGATATAATAATAGATGGATGAGGAGTATAGTGATATAATAATAGATGGAGGAGGAGCAGTATAGTGATATAATAATAGATGGAGGGAGCAGTATAGGTGATATAATAATAGATGGAGGAGGAGTATAGTGATATAATAATAGATGGAGGAGGAGGAGTATAGTGAATATAATAATAGATGGAGGAGGAGTATAGTGATATAATAATAGATGGAGGAGGAGCAGTATAGTGATATAATAATAGATGGAGGAGGAGAGTATAGTGATATAATAATAGATGGAGGAGGAGTATAGTGATATAATAATAGATGGAGGAGGAGCAGTATAGTGATATAATAATAGATGGAGGAGGAGTATAGTGATATAATAATAGATGGAGGAGGAGCAGTATAGTGATATAATAATAGATGGAGGAGAGTATAGTGATATAATAATAGATGGAGGAGCAGTATAGTGATATAATAATAGATGGAGGAGCAGTATAGTGATATAATAATAGATGGAGGAGGAGTATAGTGATATAATAATAGATGGAGGAGGAGCAGTATAGTGATATAATAATAGATGGAGGAGGAGCAGTATAGTGATATAATAATAGATGGAGGAGGAGTATAGTGATATAATAATAGATGGAGGAGCAGTATAGTGATATAATAATAGATGGAGGAGGAGTATAGTGATATAATAATAGATGGGAGGAGCAGTATAGTGATATAATAATAGATGGAGTGAAGAGTATAGTGATATAATAATAGATGGAGGAGGAGCAGTATAGTGATATAATAATAGATGGAGGAGCAGTATAGTGATATAATAATAGATGGAGGAGGAGTATAGTGATATAATAATAGATGGAGGAGGAGCAGTATAGTGATATAATAATAGATGGAGGAGGAGTATAGTGATATAATAATAGATGGAGGAGGAGCAGTATAGTGATATAATAATGGATGGAGGAGGAGCAGTATAGTGATATAATAATGGATGGAGGAGGAGTATAGTGATATAATAATAGATGGAGGAGGAGTATAGTGATATAATAATAGATGGAGGAGGAGCAGTATAGTGATAATAATAATAGATGGAGGAGCAGTATAGTGATATAATAATAGATGGAGGAGGAGGAGTATAGTGATAGTAATAATAGATGGAGGAGCAGTATAGTGATATAATAATAGATGGAGGAGCAGTATAGTGATATAATAATAGATGGAGGAGGAGCAGTATAGTGATATAATAATAGATGGAGAGGAGCAGTATAGTGATATAATAATAGATGGAGGAGCAGTATAGTGAATAATAGATGGGGGAGCAGTAGGAATAGATGGAGGAGGAGCAGTATAGTGATATAGATAATAGATGGAGGAGCAGTATAGTGATATAATATAGATGGAGGAGGAGTATAGTGATATAATAATAGATGGAGGGAGCAGTATAGTGATATAATAATAGATGGAGGAGCGAGTATAGTGATATAATAATAGATGGAGGAGGAGCAGTATAGTGATATAATAATTAGATGGAGGAGGAGTATAGTGATATAATAAAGATGGAGGAGGAGTATAGTGATATAATAATAGGATGGAGGAGAGTATAGTGATATAATAATAGATGGAGGAGGAGTATAGTGATATAATAATAGATGGAGGAGCAGTATAGTGATATAATAATAGATGGAGGAGGCAGTATAGTGATATAATATAATAGATGGAAGGAGGAGCAGTATAGTGATATAAATAATAGATGGAGGAGCAGTATAGTGATATAATAATGAGATGGAGGAGCAGTATAGTGATATAATAATAGATGGAGGAGGCAGTATAGTGATATAATAATAGATGGAGGAGAGGAGTATAGTGATATAATAACTAGATGGAGGAGGAGCATATAGTGAGTATAGATAATAGATGGAGGAGGCAGTATAGTGATATAATAATAGATGGAGGAGCAGTATAGTGATATAATAATAGATGGAGGAGGAGTATAGTGATATAATAATAGATGGAGGAGGAGCAGTATAGTGATATAATAATAGATGGAGGAGGAGTATAGTGATATAATAATAGATGGAGGAGGAGCAGTATAGTGATATAATAATAGATGGAGGAGGCAGTATAGTGATATAATAATAGATGGAGGAGGAGCAGTATAGTGATATAATAATAGATGGAGGAGGCAGTATAGTGATATAATAATAGATGGAGGAGGAGTATAGTGATATAATAATAGATGGGAGGAGCAGTATAGTGATATAATAATAGATGGAGGAGGAGTATAGTGATATAATAATAGATGGAGGAGCAGTATAGTGATATAATAATAGATGGAGGAGGAGTATAGTGATATAATAATAGATGGAGGAGCAGTATAGTGATATAATAATAGATGGAGGAGAGTATAGTGATATAATAATAGATGGAGGAGGAGTATAGTGATATAATAATAGATGGAGGAGCAGTATAGTGATATAATAATAGATGGAGGAGGAGCAGTATAGTGATATAATAATAGATGGAGGAGCAGTATAGTGATATAATAATAGATGGAGGAGGAGTATAGTGATATAATAATAGATGGAGGAGGAGTATAGTGATATAATAATAGATGGAGGAGGGCAGTATAGTGATATAATAATAGATGGAGGAGCAGTATAGTGATATAATAATAGATGGAGGAGGAGCAGTATAGTGATATAATAATAGATGGAGGAGCAGTATAGTGATATAATAATAGATGGAGGAGGAGTATAGTGAGATAATAATAGATGGAGGAGGAGCAGTATAGTGATATAATATAGATGGAGGAGCAGTATAGTGATATAATAATAGATGGGGAGGGCAGTATAGTGATATAATAATAGATGGGGAGGGCAGTATAGTGATATAATAATAGATGGAGGAGGGCAGTATAGTGATATAATAATAGATGGGAGGAGGCAGTATAGTGATATAATAATAGATGGAGGAGAGAGTATAGTGATATAATAATAGATGGAGGAGGAGTATAGTGATATAATAATAGATGGAGGAGGAGCAGTATAGTGATATAATAATAGATGGAGGAGCAGTATAGTGATATAATAATAGATGGAGGAGGAGCAGTATAGTGATATAATAATAGATGGAGGAGGCAGTATAGTGATATAATAATAGATGGGAGGAGGAGTATAGTGATATAATAATAGATGGAGGAGGAGCAGTATAGTGATATAATAATAGATGGAGAGGAGGCAGTATAGTGATATAATAATAGATGGGGAGGAGCAGTATAGTGATATAATAATAGATGGAGGAGCAGTATAGTGATATAATAATAGATGGAGGAGGCAGTATAGTGATATAATAATAGATGGAGGAGGAGGCAGTATAGTGATATAATAATAGATGGAGGAGCAGTATAGTGATATAATAATAGATGGAGGAGGAGGAGTATAGTGATATAATAATAGGATGGAGGAGGCAGTATAGTGATATAATAATAGATGGAGGAGGAGTATAGTGATATAATAATAGATGGAGGAGGAGCAGTATAGTGATATAATAATAGATGGAGGAGAGGAGTATAGTGATATAATAATAGATGGGAGGAGGAGCAGTATAGTGATATAATAATAGATGGGAGGAGCAGTATAGTGATATAATAATAGATGGAGGAGGAGTATAGTGATATATAATAGATGGAGGAGGAGCAGTATAGTGATATAATAATAGATGGAGGAGGAGTATAGTGATATAATAATAGATGGAGGAGAGTATAGTTATATAATAATGGATGGAGGAGGAGGAGGGATGATTGATATAATAATAGATGGAGGAGCAGTATAGTGATATAATAATAGATGGAGGAGGGGCAGTATAGTGATATAATAATAGATGGAGGAGGGGCAGTATAGTGATATAATAATAGATGGAGGAGGGCAGTATAGTGATATAATAATAGATGGAGGAGGGCAGTATAGTGATATAATAATAGATGGAGGAGGCAGTATAGTGATATAATAATAGATGGAGGAGGCAGTATAGTGATATAATAATAGATGGAGGAGGAGCAGTATAGTGATATAATAATAGATGGAGGAGGCAGTATAGTGATATATAATAGATGGAGGAGAGCAGTATAGTGATATAATAATTGATGGAGGAGGGCAGTATAGTGATATAATAATAGATGGAGAGGAGCAGTATAGTGATATAATAATAGATGGAGGAGGAGTATAGTGATATAATAATAGATGGAGGAGGGCAGTATAGTGATATAATAATAGATGGAGGAGGCAGTATAGTGATATAATAATAGATGGAGGAGCAGTATAGTGATATAATAATAGATGGAGGAGGAGTATAGTGGATATAATAATAGATGGAGGAGGCAGTATAGTGATATAATAATAGATGGAGGAGGAGGAGTATAGTGATATAATAATAGATGGAGGAGCAGTATAGTGATATAATAATAGATGGAGGAGGAGTATAGTGATATAATAATAGATGGGAGGAGGCAGTATAGTGATATAATAATAGATGGAGGAGGAGTATAGTGATATAATAATAGATGGAGGAGGAGTATAGTGATATAATAATAGATGGAGGAGCAGTATAGTGATATAATAATAGATGGAGGAGCAGTATAGTGATATAATAATAGATGGAGGAGCAGTATAGTGATATAATAATAGATGGAGGAGAGTATAGTGATATAATAATAGATGGAGGAGGAGGAGTATAGTGATATAATAATAGATGGAGGGAGCAGTATAGTGATATAATAATAGATGGAGGAGGAGTATAGTGATATAATAATAGATGGAGGAGGAGTATAGTGATATAATAATAGATGGAGGAGGAGAGTATAGTGATATAATAATAGATGGAGGAGCAGTATAGTGATATAATAATAGATGGAGGAGGAGTATAGTGATATAATAATAGATGGAGGAGCAGTATAGTGATATAATAATAGATGGAGGAGGAGAGCAGTATAGTGATATAATAATAGATGGAGGAGGAGTATAGTGATATAATAATAGATGGAGGAGGAGTATAGTGATATAATAATAGATGGGGGAGGAGCAGTATAGTGATATAATAATAGATGGAGGAGGAGTATAGTGATATAATAATAGATGGAGGAGGAGTATAGTGATATAATAATAGATGGAGGAGGAGTATAGTGATATAATAATAGATGGAGGAGGAGTATAGTGATATAATAATAGGATGGAGGAGCAGTATAGTGATATAATAATAGATGAGGAGGAGTATAGTGATATAATAATAGATGGAGGAGCAGTATAGTGATATAATAATAGATGGAGGAGCAGTATAGTGATATAATAATAGATGGAGGGAGGAGTATAGTGATATAATAATAGATGGAGGAGGAGCAGTATAGTGATATAATAATAGATGGAGGAGCAGTATAGTGATATATAATAGATGAGGAGCAGTATAGTGATATAATAATAGATGGAGGAGCAGTATAGTGATATATAATAATAGATGGAAGGAGGAGTATAGTGATATAATAATAGATGGAGGAGGAGCAGTATAGTGATATAATAATAGATGGAGGAGCAGTATAGTGATATAATAATAGATGGAGGAGCAGTATAGTGATATAATAATAGATGGAGGAGCAGTATAGTGATATAATAATAGATGGAGGAGCAGTATAGTGATATAATAATAGATGGAGGAGTATAGTGATATAATAATAGATGGAGGAGGAGTATAGTGATATAATAATAGATGGGGGAGGGGCAGTATAGTGATATAATAATAGATGGGGGAGGGGCAGTAGATTTTAGGTTCCTGACACTGTCCCACAGTAATAATCTACAGTCATTGATCTTGGACTCCATATTGTTGAGTGGATCAGGCAGTAGGTGAGTGACAGATAACAGAGGGTTGTAGTCAATGGAGAATATTCAGAGCGAGGACTTGTCACCAGTGGGGACCTCAGGGATCTGTACTGGGACCAGTATTGTGTAATGTCTTTATTAGTGATATTACAGAAAGTCTCTATGGTTTTGGTCTTTTAGCTGATGACACAAAGATATGTAACAGAGTTGATGTTCCTGGAGGATCCGACAAATGGAGAGGTATAAGCAGTAGAAAGTAGTATTGCTCATGGATGTATAGGGAGAGGTATAAGCAGTAGAGGGAAGTGCTCATGGGTGTATAGGGAGAGGTATAAGCAGTAGAGGGAAGTGCTCATGGGTGTATAGGGAGAGGTATAAGCAGTAGAGGGAAGTGCTCATGGGTGTATAGGGAGAGGTATAAGCAGTAGAGGGAAGTGCTCATGGGTGTATAGGGAGAGGTATAAGCAGTAGAGGGAAGTGCTCATGGGTGTATAGGGAGAGGTATAAGCAGTAGAGGGAAGTGCTCATGGGTGTATAGGGAGAGGTATAAGCAGTAGAGGGAAGTGCTCATGGGTGTATAGGGAGAGGTATAAGCAGTAGAGGGAAGTGCTCATGGGTGTATAGGGAGAGGTATAAGCAGTAGAAAGAGAACTGCTCATGGGTGTATAGGTAGAGGTATAAGCAGTAGTGTTGAGCAGCATAGGCCATATTTCGCGAATATATGGTTGAATATTCGTCATATATTCGTCATATTCGCGTTATATTTTCGCATGTGCGAAAATTCACATATGCTAAAATTTGCATATGCAAATTTTTTCATTCGTACGCCGGTCTCACACAGTAGTATTAGAGCCTTCTTTACACCACACAAGCTGGAAGCAGAGAGGGATGATCACTGTGATGTCTACTGTGGAAAAAAAAAAAAGCAATATTCGTAATTACGAATATATAGTGCTATATTCGCGAGCAACACTAATAAGCAGTAGAGGGAAGTGCTCATGAGTGTATAGGGAGAGGTATAAGCAGTAGAAAGAACTTCTCATGGGTGTATAGGGAGAGGTATAAGCAGTAGAGAGAAGTGCTCATGGATGTATAGGGAGAGGTATAAGCAGTAGAAAGAACTGCTCATGTGTGTATAGGGAGAGGTATAAGCAGTAGAGGGAAGTGCTCATGGATGTATAGGGAGAGGTATAAGCAGTAGAAAGAAGTGCTCATGGGTGTATAGGGAGAGGTATAAGCAGTAGAAAGAACTGCTCATGGGTGTATAGGGAGAGGTATAAGCAGTAGAGAGAAGTGCTCATGGATGTATAGGGAGAGGTATAATCAGTAGAGAGAAGTGCTCATGGGTGTATAGGGAGAGGTATAAGCAGTAGAAAGAACTGCTCATGGGTGTATAGGGAGAGGTATAAGCAGTAGAGGGAAGTGCTCATGGATGTATAGGGAGAGGTATAAGCAGTAGAAAGAACTGCTCATGGGTCTATAGGGAGAGGTATAAGCAGTAGAAAGAACTGCTCATGGATGTATAGGGAGAGGTATAAGCAGTAGAAAGAGACGTGCTCATGGATGTATAGGGAGAGGTATAAGCAGTAGAGAGAAGTGCTCATGGATGTATAGGGAGAGGTATAAGCAGTAGAAAGAGACGTGCTCATGGGTGTATAGGGAGAGGTATAAGCAGTAGAGGGAAGTGCTCATGGATGTATAGGGAGAGGTATAAGCAGTAGAGAGAAGTGCTCATGGATGTATAGGGAGAGGTATAAGCAGTAGAAAGAGACGTGCTCATGGATGTATAGGGAGAGGTATAAGCAGTAGAGAGAAGTGCTCATGGGTGTTTAGGGAGAGGTATAAGCAGTAGAGAGAAGTGCTCATGGGTGTTTAGGGAGAGGTATAAGCAGTAGAGAGACGTGCTCATGGGTGTTTAGGGAGAGGTATAAGCAGTAGAAAGAACTGCTCATGGGTGTATAGGGAGAGGTATAAGCAGTAGAGGGAGGTGCTCATGGGTGTATAGGGAGAGGTATAAGCAGTAGAGAGACGTGCTCATGGGTGTATAGGGAGAGGTATAAGCAGTAGAGAGACGTGCTCATGCCGCTGTAGAGAACACTGGTGAGACTTGGAGTATTGTGCGCAGTACTGGAGGCCGTATCTCCAGAAGGATATAGATTCTCTAGAGAGAGTCCAGAGAAGATACTAAACTAATACATGGAGGATAAAACTTACCAGGAAAGGTTACAGGACCTGATCATGTATAGAAGAAAGAAGAGACTGAGGGAGACGATAGAGACTTTATATACAGAAAGGGAATCGACACGGGGAAGAAGATATATAAGAGAAGAAAAACTACCACAAGAGGACATAGCTATCCTTCATATAAGATAGAGATAGGTATAAGGCTATCCTTCATATAAGATAGGGATAGGTATAAGGCTATCCTTCATATAAGATAGGGATAGGTATAAGGCTATCCTTCATATAAGATAGGGATAGGTATAAGGCGATCCTTCATATAAGATAGGGATAGGTATAAGGCTATCCTTCATATAAGATAGGGATAGGTATAAGGCTATCCTTCATATAAGATAGGGATAGGTATAAGGCTATCCTTCATATAAGATAGGGATAGGTATAAGGCTATCCTTCATATAAGATAGGGATAGGTATAAGACTATCCTTCATATAAGATAGAGATAGGTATAAGGCTATCCTTCATATAAATTAGAGATAGATATAAGGCTATCCTTCATATAAGATAGAGATAGGTATAAGGCTATCCTTCATATAAGATTGAGATAGGTATAAGGCTATACTTCATATAAGATAGAGATAGGTATAAGGCTTTCCTTCATATAAGATAGGGATAGGTATAAGGCTATCCTTCATATAAGATAGTGATAGGCATAAGGCTATCCTTCATATAAAATAGAGATAGGTATAAGACTATCCTCCATATAAGATAGAGATAGGTATAAGGCTTTTCTTCATATAAGATAGAGATAGGTATAAGACTATCCTTCATATAAGATAGAGCTAGGTATAAGGCTATCCTTCATATAAGATAGGGATAGGTATAAGACTATCCTTCATATAAGATAGAGATAGGCATAAGGCTATCCTTCATATAAGATAGGGATAGGTATAAGACTATCCTTCATATAAGATAGGGATAGGTATAAGACTATCCTTCATATAAGATAGAGATAAGTATAAGACTATCCTTCATATAAGATAGAGCTAGGTATAAGGCTATCCTTCATATAAGATAGGGATAGGTATAAGACTATCCTTCATATAAGATAGGGATAGGTATAAGGCTATCCTTCATATAAGATAGAGCTAGGTATAAGCTATCCTTCATATAAGATATGGATAGGTATAAGACTATCCTTCATATAAGATAGGGATAGGTATAAGGCTATCCTTCATATAAGATAGGGATAGGTATAAGGCTATCCTTCATATAAGATAGGGATGGGTATAAGACTATCCTTCATATAAGATAGGGATGGGTATAAGACTATCCTTCATATAAGATAGGGATAGGTATAAGGCTATACTTCATATAAGATAGGGATGGGTATAAGACTATCCTTCATATAAGATAGAGATAGGTATAAGGCAAGCAGATGTAAGCAGAACGGGAATGCAGATGGATTGTCTTGGCAAACGACGTTTTTACCACCTCCTAGTCCGGTCATCCCCAAGTTGACCCGCCAAAAGGGTCAAGCCGGGTCTGTCGGAGTGTCCCACAAGGGGGGAGCTGTGTGACGGATCCATCTGCTGGTTACCCTCTTGGCCCCAATTAGAACGTTGTGGTTAACCGCAGACACCTCTCCATTCCATTCGTACGGGTGGTCGTCGTTCGCCGACCACGAGGCGGCGGCCATTTTTGGGACCCGAGGAAAAATCGGCAGTTTTCGGTACAAATCCTATGGAACTAAAAACGGACCCTTTATCTACCAAACACCGCTGGAAGCTGCCGCCCGCCTTCTATTTCGTCATTTATATGTTTCAATGTGTTTTCTGGTTGTGTTCTGGGATGGCGATTGTCTCTGTCCTGGGAGATAATTGGATTTCTTCGTCCTGGGAGATAATTGGATTTCTTTCCAGTTGTCTGGGGGATAGAGAGGAGGGAGGTATCGGTAAAGTGGGAAGGGCTTATATTGAAGCCACTGCGATTGGCTACTGTCCACTATGTTCTACAGTCTTCCATCAGGTCCGCTAGGGGAGTGTCCACCTGGTGGAGACCTGCATAAATACCGGGCAGGTAGCCCCATTAAATTCATTCCTGTTTGACCCTCAAGACGGAGCTGGTCTCGTTTGCTGATCGGGAGCGGCCGTGTTCATATCCTCCGGTCAGGAGTTGGACGGTCGGCTGGAACCAACCTGCGTTCCTGGAGAAGGGGATCATTCCAAGCGGCGGCTTCCTCTACCTGTCGGGAAGTGTTGTAACAATTGGTGGCAGCGGCGGGACGAATCCCATCGCCCAGAAGGCCAGCAACACATCCCAGGATGGAAATGCAGTATGGAGAATTAAGGCGGGCTAGCCTTAAAGATATATTGGAACGCAGAGGACGATCAGCGAGTAATCTCAAGAAAAGAGAGATTATTGCCATATTATTGGAAATGGATGCGGCACAGGGAATGGAGAGAGCTAATGTGCCTTCCATACTGGATTTAACACCCGAGGAGGTACAATTTAACCGGGCAGTCCAGATAAGGCTGGCACACTTCGGCCCCAACCCTGCAGCAGATATTGTAGTGCAGGTGCAAGCAGCAGTAGCAGCACAGCAGGCGCCCCAGGGAAGAGGAGCCGCAGCAGCAGAGGTACTCAATAACAATTTTGGAAGGAGGAAGGTACCCTTTGCTGCATTTAAAAATGTTGTTGAATCAGAAGGAGAGATTGACGAGTTCCTGGCTGATTTTGAAAGGCAGTGTGCCTTACACCAGGTACCCGCAGAAGAATGGGTCACCATCCTCTCTGGAAAGTTATCCGGCCGGGCCAGTGAGGTGTTTCGGGCCATCCCAGAGGAGGAAATTACAAGTTACCAGGCAGGAAAGGATGCCCTTTTGGCCAGATACGCTGTAACCCCTGAGGCGTACCGGCGGCGATTTCGGGACACTAACGAACAAGCTGGCGATTCGTATGTGGAGTGGGCATGCAGACTACACCGCACCGCAGCCCACTGGATGGCAGGGTGCCAAGCGGTAACTGGGGAAGAGGTGCTACAAGTGTTTTTGTTGGAGCACTGCTTTGATCGTTTACCTGCAGGAGTCCAAGAGTGGGTTAGGGACCGCAAACCCGCTACCTTACCCGAAGCTGCTCGTCTGGCTGATGAGTACACAGATGCACGGAAGCTGGACCAGGCAACAACCAAGGTCCAAACCCGAGTGGAGTACAAACCGGCAGCACCTCCAACCTCAACTGTGTATCACCCCCCAGCGCCACACATCCCCACGATGCCACCAGCGAACAATTACGTTCACCCAGCCCGATTCAACGCCCGGGATTACTCCCAGCCTGTCCGGTGCTATGGGTGCAAACAATTGGGGCACAAGAGACCAGAGTGCCCGTTGAGCAATTCGAACCAAGCCCAGTCATGGAGAAGACCAGCCGGTGGAAATCAGCAGCCACCCCAATCCTCCGCTCACTGTCTTGAGCAGGAGGAAGTTTGGGGTATACTACATGAGGCGGACCCAGTACAAGCAGTCCAGCAGGGTAACCGCCAACAGCACAGGCAGACCGTTAAACTGAATGACAAAATGGTCACTGGTCTGAGAGACACCGGAGCCACTATGACCCTGCTTCAAAAGAACCTGGTTTTGGAACACCAACATACTGGAAATACGGTAGCAGTGAGGGTAGCAGTAAGCGCCGTGTTTCGTCTACCTGTTGCCTGGGTTCATTTGGATTGGGGAGCGGGCTCTGGACATGTGGGGGTCATGAAAGACTTACCTGCCGATGTTTTGCTCGGGAATGACTTGGCCCCTTTGGTTTCCGCTTATACTCCAATGGGACCTGCGGATGTTAACCCAGTGACTACCCGTGCTGCTGGAACCAGCTCACCTGCTGTTGAGACCCAGGTAAGACCCGATTCCCCGACTGGTAACCTAAAACCGACCTTTGTTAGCTGGGATTCCCCGAAGGCGTTTGGAAAGGAAACCCAAGCAGATCCGACGCTCCAGAAGTACAGAGACAGGGCGGATACTGGAGAAGGAGTAGGAGGGGAGCGGTATGAGTGGGTGGGGGACAGGTTATATAGGATCCCTAAGCTTTCTCCAAAGAGTGTTGCCCCTCCGCCAAATCGACAGCTGGTAATACCC
The DNA here is from genome assembly GCF_029499605.1 of Hyla sarda. Taxonomy (NCBI): domain Eukaryota; kingdom Metazoa; phylum Chordata; class Amphibia; order Anura; family Hylidae; genus Hyla; species Hyla sarda. The sequence continues at coordinate 105,357 of NW_026607759.1, read as the reverse complement.
GCAAAATACCGGCAGGAGATTCTGCGGATAGGGTATGATGTTCTGCTAGCTGGACATCTAGGATCCCGCCGCACAGCCTACAGGATCCTGCAGAACCTCTTTTGGCCAAATTTCAATCAGGCTGTGCGGATATATTGTAGTACGTGTGACACTTGTCAACGGGTAGGAAAGCGGGGGGACCACCCAGGAGCTAGGCTTATGTCTATGCCTATCATTGGGGAGCCCTTTGCCCGCATAGCCATTGACATTGTAGGTCCACTAGCTAGGGCTAGTCCATCCGGTAAGAAATATATTTTCACCGTGGTGGACTACGCCACCTGCTACCCAGAGGCAGTAGCGCTGTCTAATATAGAGGCAGAGACAGTTGCTGATGCCCTGGTTAGGATTTTTACCAGGGTTGGGTTCCCTAAGGAGATTCTCTCTGACCAGGGAACCCAATTTACCGCTGTGCTCACCCAACAACTGTGGAAGGTGTGCGGCATTAAACCACTGCTTAGCTCACCTTATCATCCACAGACTAACGGTCTCTGCGAGCGATTTAATGGCACCCGACACTTGCAGAGACTGTGAGCGATTCCTGCCTCATCTGTTTTTTTCCTACAGAGAGGTGCCCCAATCTACTGGGTTCTCCCCCTTTGAGTTGCTATATGGGAGAAGGGTCCGCGGACCCCTAGATCTCATTAGAGGCCACTGGGAGGGGGAGACAGAGCAAGAAGGGACCCCCATAGTGCCGTATGTCCAGGAACTCTGGGACCGCATGGAGAAACTGTCTCTGATGGTAAGAGAAAATCTCCAGGTGGCCCAGGGGAGACAGAAGAGGTGGTACGATCAGGGTGCCCGACTGCGAGTCTTTCAGGTTGGGCAGAAAGTGCTAGTGCTCAAACCTGTGAAGGCGAACAAGATGCAAGCATCTTGTCAGGGCCCGTATAAGGTGTTAGCTCAGGTATGTGATACTACCTACCTTATAGCCAGCTGTTCAGATGAGAGGATCCAGCGATCCTTTCATGTGAACATGCTGAAGGAGTATCAGGAGAGACCGGAGGATACCGCTGCAGTATGTGCCCCTGCTGCAGACGATACAGAGAGTTTACCCTTACCCGATTTGTTAGAGAGGGACTCCCAGACTGACCTTACCAGCCTTGTACAGCTAGGTGACCGATTGAGCCCCACAGAGAAGGGACAGGCAAGACAGCTTCTGTGGGAGAAGCAGGCGACGTTCTCCCAAGAGCCCGGCTACACTACCCTAGCTGTACATAAGGTAGACACCCCTGGACAGAATCCTCTGCGACAACCCCCTTACCGTATCCCTGAAGCAGTCCGAGAAGGAATGCGGAAGGAGATACAGGAGATGACCCAGCTTGGGGTCATCGAACCCTCCGATAGCCCAAGGGGATTTGCATGTAGTCCTGGTGCCTAAGAAGGATGGGACCACCCGGTTCTGTGTGGATTACAGGCGACTCAACGAGCGGGATGCCCCGGGTAGATGAATTATTAGACCGCATTGCCAGGAGGCGCTATCTGACCACCATAGACCTGTGTAAAGGCTACTGGAACATTCCCCTGGCCGAGGATGCTATCCCCAAGTTGTCCTTCGTCACCCCATTTGGCTTGTACCAATTCAAGGTCATGCCATTTGGGATGAAGAATGCCCCGGCTACCTTCCAGTGCATGGTGGATAGACTTCTCGATGGATTCCAGGAATTTGCTTGTGCATACCTGGATGACATTGCGATCTACAGTGGGTCCTGGGAGGAACACCTGGTGCATGTAGGGGTAGTCCTGGACAAAATTTGGGCCGCTGGCCTGACATTGAAGCCAGAAAAGTGCCATTTAGGCATGGCTGAAGGGCAATACCTGGGTCACAGAGTGGGGTGTGGAAGCCAGAGACCCAAGCCAGCCAAGATAGAGGCAGGAGCTGTGTGACGGATCCATCTGCTGGTTATCCTCTTGGCCCCAATTAGAATGTTGTGGTTAACCGCAGACACCTCTCCATTCCATTCGTACGGGTGGTCGTTGTTCGCCGACCACAAGGCGGCGGCCGTTTTTGGGACCCGAGGAAAAATCTGCAGTGTTCGGTACAAATCCTATGGAACTAACACCGCTGGAAGCTGCCGCCCGCCTTCTATTTCGTCATTTATATGTTTCAATGTGTTTTCTTGTTGTGTTCTGGGATGGCGATTGTCTCTGTCCTGGGAGATAATTGGATTTCTTCGTCCTGGGAGATAATTGGATTTCTTTCCAGTTGTCTGGGGGATAGAGAGGAGGGAGGTATGGGTAAAGTGGGAAGGGCTTATGTTGAAGCCACTGCGATTGGCTACTGTCCACTATGTTCTACTGTCTTCCATCAGGTCCCCTAGGGGAGTGTCCACCTGGTGAAGACCTGCATAAATACCGGGCAGGTAGCCCCATTAAATTCATTCCTGTTTGACCCTCAAGACGGAGCTGGTCTCGTTTGTGGGGGGAATTACTATTGGGACAGCGCTTTCATTATTTCTAGCTATGGAAGGAGTTCGACTGATTTGCTGATCGGGAGCGGCCGCGTTCGTATCCTCCGGTCGGGAGTTGGACGGTCGGCTGGAACCAACCTGCGCTCCTGGAGAAGGGGATCATTCCAAGCTGCGGCTTCCTCTACCTGTCGGGGAGTGTCGTAACAGATAGGTATAAGGCTATCCTTCATATAAGATAGGGATAGGTATAAGGCTATCCTTCATATAAGATAGAGATAGGTATAAGGCTATCCTTCATATAAGATAGGGATAGGCATAAGGCTATCCTTCATATAAGATAGGGATAGGTATAAGGCTATCCTTCATATAAGATAGGGATAGGCATAAGGCTATCCTTCATATAAGATAGGGATAGGTATAAGGCTATCCTTCATATAAGATAGAGATAGGTATAAGGCTATCCTTCATATAAGATAGGGATAGGTATAAGGCTATCCTTCATATAAGATAGAGATAGGTATAAGGCTATCCTTCATATAAGATAGGGATAGGTATAAGGCTATCCTTCATATAAGATAGGGATAGGTATAAGGCTATCCTTCATATAAGATAGGGATAGGTATAAGGATATCCTTCATATAAGATAGAGATAGGTATAAGGCTATCCTTCATATAAGATAGGGATAGGCATAAGGCTATCCTTCATATAAGATAGGGATAGGTATAAGGCTATCCTTCATATAAGATAGGGATAGGCATAAGGCTATCCTTCATATAAGATAGGGATAGGTATAAGGCTATCCTTCATATAAGATAGAGATAGGTATAAGGCTATCCTTCATATAAGATAGAGATAGGTATAAGGCTATCCTTCATATAAGATAGAGATAGGTATAAGGCTCCTTCATATAAGATAGGTATAGGGCTATCCTTCATATAAGATAGGGATAGATGTAAGGCTCCTTCAAATAAGATAGAGATAGGTATAAGGCTATCCTTCATATAAGATAGAGATAGGTATAAGGCTATCCTTCATATAAGATAGAGATAGGTATAAGGCTATCCTTCATATAAGATAGAGATAGGTATAAAGCTATCCTTCATATAAGATAGGGATAGGTATAAGGTTATCCTTCATATAAGATAGGGATAGGTATAAGGCGATCCTCCATATAAGATAGAGATAGGTATAAGGCTATCCTTCATATAAGATAGCGATAGGTATAAGGCTATCCTTCATATAAGATAGGGATAGGTATAAGACTATCCTTCATATAAGATAGAGATAGGTATAAGGTTATCCTTCATATTAGATAGGGATAGGTATAAGTTGTCCTTGCCTCACCTGATCCCCCCCCTCCATCCTCCCCTGATCCACGGCCTCACCTGATCCCCCCCCCTCCATCCTCCCCTGATCCACGGCCTCACCTGATCCCCCCCCCTCCATCCTCCCCGATCCACGGCCTCACCTGATCCACCCTCCATCCTCCCCTGATCCACAGCCTCACCTGACCCCCCCCATTCCTCACCTGATCCCCCCATCCCATTCCTCACCTGATTCCCCCCATTCCTCACCTGATCTCCCCCCCATTCCTCACCTGATCCCCCCCATCCCATTCCTCACCTGATCCCCCCATCCCATTCCTCACCTGACCCCCCCCATTCCTCACCTGATCTCCCCCCCATTCCTCACCTGATCCCCCCCATCCCATTCCTCACCTGCTCCCCCCATCCCATTCCTCACCTGATCCCCCCATCCCATTCCTCACCTGATCCCCCCATCCCATTCCTCACCTGATCCCCCCCCCATTCCTCACCTGATCCCCCCATCCCATTCCTCACCTGATCCCCCCATCCCATTCCTCACCTGATCCCCCCCCCATTCCTCACCTGATCCCCCCCCCATTCCTCACCTGATCCCCCCATCCCATTCCTCACCTGATCCCCCCCATCCCATTCCTCACCTGCTCCCCCCATCCCATTCCTCACCTGATCCCCCCATCCCATTCCTCACCTGATCCCCCCCCCATTCCTCACCTGATCCCCCCTATTCCTCACCTGATCCCCCCTATTCCTCACCTGATCCCCCCCCATTCCTCACCTGATCCCCCCCCATTCCTCACCTGATCCCCCCATCCCATTCCTCACCTGATCCCCCCCATCCCATTCCTCACCTGATCCCCCCTATTCCTCACCTGATCCCCCCTATTCCTCACCTGATCCCCCCCCCATTCCTCACCTGATCCCCCCCATTGCTCACCTGATCCCCCCCCCATTCCTCACCTGATCCCCCCCCCATTCCTCACCTGATCCCCCCCATCCCATTCCTCACCTGATCCCCCCATCCCATTCCTCACCTGCTCCCCCCCCATTCCTCACCTGCTCCCCCCATCCCATTCCTCACCTGATCCCCCCATCCCATTCCTCACCTGCTCCCCCCCCATTCCTCACCTGCTCCCCCCATCCCATTCCTCACCTGATCCCCCCCCATTCCTCACCTGATCCCCCCCCCATTCCTCACCTGATCCCCCCATCCCATTCCTCACCTGATCCCCCCCATCCCATTCCTCACCTGATCCCCCCTATTCCTCACCTGATCCCCCCTCATTCCTCACCTGATCCCCCCCCATTCCTCACCTGATCCCCCCCATTCCTCACCTGATCCCCCCCCCATTCCTCACCTGATCCCCCCCCCATTCCTCACCTGATCCCCCCCATCCCATTCCTCACCTGATCCCCCCCCATTCCTCACCTGATCCCCCCCCCATTCCTCACCTGATCCCCCCCATCCCATTCCTCACCTGATCCCCCCATCCCATTCCTCACCTGCTCCCCCCCCATTCCTCACCTGCTCCCCCCATCCCATTCCTCACCTGATCCCCCCCATCCCATTCCTCACCTGATCCCCCCTATTCCTCACCTGATCCCCCCTATTCCTCACCTGATCCCCCCCCCATTCCTCACCTGATCCCCCCCATTGCTCACCTGATCCCCCCCCCATTCCTCACCTGATCCCCCCCCCATTCCTCACCTGATCCCCCCCATCCCATTCCTCACCTGATCCCCCCATCCCATTCCTCACCTGCTCCCCCCCCATTCCTCACCTGCTCCCCCCATCCCATTCCTCACCTGATCCCCCCATCCCATTCCTCACCTGCTCCCCCCCCATTCCTCACCTGCTCCCCCCATCCCATTCCTCACCTGATCCCCCCCCATTCCTCACCTGATCCCCCCCCCATTCCTCACCTGATCCCCCCATCCCATTCCTCACCTGATCCCCCCCATCCCATTCCTCACCTGATCCCCCCTATTCCTCACCTGATCCCCCCTCATTCCTCACCTGATCCCCCCCCATTCCTCACCTGATCCCCCCCATTCCTCACCTGATCCCCCCCCCATTCCTCACCTGATCCCCCCCCCATTCCTCACCTGATCCCCCCCATCCCATTCCTCACCTGATCCCCCCCCATTCCTCACCTGCTCCCCCCATCCCATTCCTCACCTGATCCCCCCCCATTCCTCACCTGATCCTCACCCCCCTCACCTGATCCTCCCCCCCCCCCCCCCCTCACCTGATCCCAAGCATCCAGCAAGAAGACGTCCTCCTCCTCCAGATCGTCCTGGGAGAAGTCTGTCACCTCGGTTGCGCGGAAGGTTCCGGTCTGGTTGGAGCACTCGTACAGGCGCGGGCTGATATCTAGTACCTCTTCCTGCAGCCTAGAACAATGGAATATTCTGTCAGACCCACAATCCTGACACAAAGCACCAGATCCGCAGCAGACAATGAGCTACAGGACAGATCTGCTCCATCTGTGTATTGTGGCCCCTCGGCTTTACCTCTTACTGCTGGAATACTGACTCTTGCCCCCCAGGGCCAACCAGAACTCGGACGGTTCCTGCCCCTCGGCCACCACCACCTTCTCTCCTCGTGAGATGATGTCCGCCACGTTCTTGGCCATAGCGCGCTCGTCTCCACTACATCCCTGCGGAGGAAAGAGAATCCGAGTGATCACAGCGTCCTCCCACAATCCTCTCTGAGAGAAACCACAGGAGGAACGTCATCACCCGGTGTCCCCAACCTCTCAGCTATTGTAGGACTAATACTCCCAGCATGGAGGATAATGGGAGTTCTGTCATAAGTGTGATGGTTGGGAGCCTCACTGCCAGGGCAAGGGTCAGTGCAGCCCACAGGATAGTGACCCCAATAGGAGTGTAGCAGTACTGCAGTCATCTGCCCCGGATAGTGACCCCAATAGGAGTGTGGCAGTACTGCAGTCATCTGGCCCCCAGGATAGTGACCCCAATAGGAGTGTGGCAGTACTGCAGTCATCTGCCCCCAGGATAGTGACCCCAATAGGAGTGTGGCGGTACTGCAGTCATCTGCCCCCAGGATAGTGACCCCAATAGGAGTGTAGCAGTACTGCAGTCATCTGCCCCGGATAGTGACCCCAATAGGAGTGTGGCGGTACTGCAGTCATCTGCCCCGGATAGTGACCCCAATAGGAGTGTGGCGGTACTGCAGTCATCTGCCCCGGATAGTGACCCCAATAGGAGTGTGGCAGTACTGCAGTCATCTGCCCCGGATAGTGACCCCAATAGGAGTGTGGCAGTACTGCAGTCATCTGCCCCCAGGATAGTGACCCCAATAGGAGTGTAGCAGTACTGCAGTCATCTGCCCCCAGGATAGTGACCCCAATAGGAGTGTAGCAGTACTGCAGTCATCTGCCCCCAGGATAGTGATCCCAATAGGAGTGTAGCAGTACTGCAGTCATCTGGCCCCAGGATAGTGACCCCAATAGGAGTGTAGCAGTACTGCAGTCATCTGCCCCCAGGATAGTGACCCCAATAGGAGTGTAGCAGTACTGCAGTCATCTGCCCCCAGGATAGTGACCCCAATAGGAGTGTAGCAGTACTGCAGTCATCTGCCCCGGATAGTGACCCCAATAGGAGTGTAGCAGTACTGCAGTCATCTGCCCCCAGGATAGTGACCCCAATAGGAGTGTGGCGGTACTGCAGTCATCTGCCCCCAGGATAGTGACCCCAATAGGAGTGTAGCAGTACTGCAGTCATCTGCCCCCAGGATAGTGACCCCAATAGGAGTGTAGCAGTACTGCAGTCATCTGCCCCCAGGATAGTGACCCCAATAGGAGTGTAGCAGTACTGCAGTCATCTGCCCCCAGGATAGTGACCCCAATAGGAGTGTAGCAGTACTGCAGTCATCTGGCCCCCAGGATAGTGACCCCAATAGGAGTGTAGCAGTACTGCAGTCATCTGCCCCCAGGATAGTGACCCCAATAGGAGTGTAGCAGTACTGCAGTCATCTGGCCCCCAGGATAGTGACCCCAATAGGAGTGTAGCAGTACTGCAGTCATCTGCCCCCAGGATAGTGACCCCAATAGGAGTGTAGCAGTACTGCAGTCATCTGGCCCCAGGATAGTGACCCCAATAGGAGTGTAGCAGTACTGCAGTCATCTGCCCCCAGGATAGTGACCCCAATAGGAGTGTAGCAGTACTGCAGTCATCTGGCCCCCAGGATAGTGACCCCAATAGGAGTGTAGCAGTACTGCAGTCATCTGCCCCCAGGATAGTGACCCCAATAGGAGTGTAGCAGTACTGCAGTCATCTGGCCCCAGGATAGTGACCCCAATAGGAGTGTAGCAGTACTGCAGTCATCTGCCCCGGATAGTGACCCCAATAGGAGTGTAGCAGTACTGCAGTCATCTGCCCCCAGGATAGTGACCCCAATAGGAGTGTAGCAGTACTGCAGTCATCTGGCCCCCATACTTTACCTTGCCACACCACAAGTAACAGACCCCCTTGGTCTTCAGGACAAACACGTCATTGGAGTTGAGAGAAGTCGCCCGGACAGGAACCTCGAAGGCTTTGGTGTTGTATTCGTTGGTGCCGTGGACATGGAAGAGCCGAGTCTCGGGGGGAGCGTAGTCACTGTCCGTGCGGGAGGTGCCGCCCTGAGGATGGAAGGAATCAGGTCTATACAATATGGCGGCTGTTGGGGTCCACACTACAGAACAAAGGGGTCTCAGCCGCTAACGCTGTATCTAACCTCTCACCTCATACACAACCATCTTCCCTTTGAATACGGCCATGAGGTGCGATGGCTCCTTCCCCATAGGGACCCGAACCTGCACCGGCTGCCCCTCATACTGCTGGTCCAGGATCACCGCCTGATAGGCCGACGCCGCAATCTCATCCTGACTGGCATGGCGGCCCTGGGTGCAAAACAACAGATATTATAGAGAGAAAGATAGATATGAGATAGATAGATAGATATGAGATAGATATGAGATAGATATATAGATAGATATGAGATAGATATGAGATAGATATTAGATAGATATGAGATAGATATATAGATATGAGATAGATATATAGATATGAGATAGATAGATATTAGATAGATATGAGATAGATAGATAGATATGAGATAGATATATAGATAGATATGAGATAGATATGAGATAGATATGAGATAGATAGATATGAGATAGATAGATAGATATGAGATAGATAGATATGAGATAGATAGATATGAGATAGATAGATAGATAGAAATGAGATAGATAGATAGATATGAGATAGATATGAGATAGATATGAGATAGATATGAGATAGATATTAGATAGATATGAGATAGATATATAGATATGAGATAGATATATAGATATGAGATAGATAGATATTAGATAGATATGAGATAGATAGATAGATATGAGATAGATATATAGATAGATATGAGATAGATATGAGATAGATATGAGATAGATATGAGATAGATATGAGATAGATAGATATGAGATAGATAGATAGATATGAGATAGATAGATAGATATGAGATAGATATATAGATAGATATGAGATAGATATGAGATAGATATGAGATAGATAGATATGAGATAGATAGATAGATATGAGATAGATAGATATGAGATAGATAGATAGATATGAGATAGATAGATAGAAATGAGATAGATATGAGATAGATAGATATGAGATAGATAGATAGATATGAGATAGATATGAGATAGATAGATATGAGATAGATAGATGTGAGATAGATAGATATTAGATAGATAGATATGAGATAGATAGATGTGAGATAGATAGATATTAGATAGATAGATATTAGATAGATAGATATTAGATAGATAGATATGAGATAGATAGATAGATAGATATGAGATAGATAGATATCAGATAGATGTGAGATAGATAGATATGAGATAGATGTGAGATAGATAGATAGATATTAGATAGATGTGAGATAGATATGAGATAGATATTAGATAGATGTGAGATAGATAGATAGATATGAGATAGATAGATATGAGATAGATGTGAGATAGATAGATATGAGATAGATAGATAGATATGAGATAGATGTGAGATAGATATGAGATAGATAGATATGAGATAGATATGAGATAGATAGATAGATATGAGATAGATGTGAGATAGATATGAGATAGATAGATATGAGATAGATATGAGATAGATATGAGATAGATAGATAGATGTGCGATAGATAGATGTGAGATAGATAGATAGGAGATAGATAGATATGAGATAGATAGATATGAGATAGATAGATATGAGATAGATAGATATGAGATAGATAGATATGAGATAGATAGATAGATAGATAGGAGATAGATAGATAGATAGGAGATAGATAGATATGAGATAGATATGAGATAGATAGATATGAGATATATAGATATGAGATAGATAGATAGGAGATAGATATGAGATAGATAGATATGAGATAGATATGAGATAGATATGAGATAGATAGATATGAGATAGATAGATATGAGATAGATAGATATGAGATAGATATGAGATAGATAGATAGATATGAGATAGATAGATAGATAGGAGATAGATAGATATGAGATAGATATGAGATAGATAGATATGAGATAGATAGATGTGAGATAGATATGAGATAGATAGATATGAGATAGATATGAGATAGATATGAGATAGATAGATATGAGATAGATATGAGATAGATAGATATGAGATAGATAGCTATGAGATAGATAGATATGAGATAGATATGAGATAGATAGATATGAGATAGATAGACATGAGATAGATAGATATGAGATAGATAGATATGAGATAGATAGATATGAGATAGATAGATAGATAGATATGAGATAGATAGATATGAGATAGATAGATATGAGATAGATAGATAGATAGGAGATAGATAGATATGAGATAGATATGAGATAGATAGATATGAGATAGATAGATAGATATGAGATAGATATGAGATAGATAGATATGAGATAGATATGAGATAGATAGATATGAGATAGATGTGAGATCTATGTATAGAGATAAGATGGCTGTAGCGCCCTCACCTGCCATATGTACAGTATATAGTGGTACTTGTTGTTCACCAGGTACTTGTATAGGATGAGGTAACAGTCGCCCCCATAGAAGTGCCCCAGCCATTGCTTCTCTACAGGCGCCAGCTCCAGATTCTCGATCCTATAGACCTGCAGGTGAAGACAATTTGTGGCCCCTGTTATCATATTACATGGAGTGTATGGGGCCCCCGGACACATCATATATATTGGATCCTTTGTTCTCAGGGACATAAACACCCCCTCCCCCAATAACACGTGAACACTCGGCCGAGCAGAGGATACATGTGTAATGGGGATCGGGGGACAGAGTTCCCTTTAAGGTCAATGACCTATCACTGATGTCATAGACAGTCAGTGGCGTTGCGACCCGGGTGCGGGGGGTGCGGCCCAACCTAATGGGGTGACACCAAGACGCTCTGCAGCACCCACCCCCCCCCTCCCCAGCTACACAGACACCCCCCCATCTGTGCCCGACCGACCTCCCATCCGTCAGCACCCCCCCCCCCCCTGCGCTGTGTGTGCGGTGCGCCCGTCCGTCATCACCCCCCCCCTCACCTTCACCAGCACTGTGCCCGGCCTCCGCTCCCACGTCTGCGCCGGCCTGACGTCACACCGCATGGCCGCGCAGGAGGACGTCAGTTACGACACTCGGACGATGCCCGGTGAGAAGGAGCGCTGCGCTGGATGGGCGAGAGTGTATGTCTGTCTCTCTGTCTGTCTGTCTCTATCTATGCTTGTGTGTGTGAGACTCTGTGTGTGTGTGTGTGTGTGTGTGAGACTCTGTGTGTGTGTGAGACTCTGTGTGTGTGTGAGACTCTGTGTGTGTGTGTGTGTGTGAGACTCTGTGTGTGTGTGAGACTCTGTGTGTGTGTGTGAGACTCTGTGTGTGTGTGTGAGACTCTGTGTGTGTGTGTGAGACTCTGTGTGTGTGTGAGACTCTGTGTGTGTGTGAGACTCTGTGTGTGTGTGTGTGTGTGAGACTCTGTGTGTGTGTGTGTGAGACTCTGTGTGTGTGTGTGTGAGACTCTGTGTGTGTGTGTGAGACTCTGTGTGTGTGTGTGTGTGAGACTCTGTGTGTGTGTGTGAGACTCTGTGTGTGTGTGTGAGACTCTGTGTGTGTGTGTGAGACTCTGTGTGTGTGTGTGAGACTCTGTGTGTGTGTGTGAGACTCTGTGTGTGTGTGTGAGACTCTGTGTGTGTGTGTGTGAGACTCTGTGTGTGTGTGTGTGAGACTCTGTGTGTGTGTGTGTGAGACTCTGTGTGTGTGTGTGTGAGACTCTGTGTGTGTGTGTGTGTGAGACTCTGTGTGTGTGTGTGTGTGAGACTCTGTGTGTGTGTGTGTGTGAGACTCTGTGTGTGTGTGTGAGACTCTGTGTGTGTGTGTGAGACTCTGTGTGTGTGTGTGTGTGTGAGACTCTGTGTGTGTGTGTGAGACTCTGTGTGTGTGTGTGAGACTCTGTGTGTGTGTGTGAGACTCTGTGTGTGTGTGTGAGACTCTGTGTGTGTGTGTGTGAGACTCTGTGTGTGTGTGTGTGAGACTCTGTGTGTGTGTGTGTGAGACTCTGTGTGTGTGTGTGTGAGACTCTGTGTGTGTGTGTGTGAGACTCTGTGTGTGTGTGTGTGAGACTCTGTGTGTGTGTGTGTGAGACTCTGTGTGTGTGTGTGTGTGAGACTCTGTGTGTGTGTGTGTGAGACTCTGTGTGTGTGTGTGTGAGACTCTGTGTGTGTGTGTGTGAGACTCTGTGTGTGTGTGTGTGAGACTCTGTGTGTGTGTGTGTGAGACTCTGTGTGTGTGTGTGTGAGACTCTGTGTGTGTGTGTGTGAGACTCTGTGTGTGTGTGTGTGAGACTCTGTGTGTGTGTGTGTGAGACTCTGTGTGTGTGTGTGTGAGACTCTGTGTGTGTGTGTGTGAGACTCTGTGTGTGTGTGTGTGAGACTCTGTGTGTGTGTGTGTGAGACTCTGTGTGTGTGTGTGTGTGAGACTCTGTGTGTGTGTGTGTGTGAGACT